>NC_090242.1:18754781-18912281 GCF_024489055.1 Chanodichthys erythropterus | reverse complement strand
CATGCAGCAGCACCTACAGTAGCAGCACCTACATAACCTTTAGGGGGACATGGAGAACATAACATGTCAAATCTTTCTTTACCCACAAAATTAAAAACTAAAAAACTAAATATTAATTAAAAAACAGCCAGTGGTGTACTCACAGCCAATGATCAGGTATCTAAAGAAGAGCCAGCCAGAGATAAGGGGCTCCCTAGCATTGCGAGGGGGCTTGCTCATGATGTCCAGGTCGGGTGGATTGAAGCCCAGAGCGGTCGCAGGCAGACCGTCGGTCACCAGATTCACCCACAGCAGTTGAACTGGAATCAGAGCTTCGGGGAAGCCCAGAGCTGCCGTTAAGAAAATACTGCCAGAGAGAATACACATTGTGAGTTAAGCGATTAGATAACAACTGGAAGAATGTCAAAAAGACCTTGGCAGTGATCTGAGTTTGCTCAAGGCATACATTTCACAGTGTTGTCATTTATATAGTATTGCTTTAAGGATGGAGAATAAATTGTGCCAAAATGAGATTTAAAAGAAATTGACTTGCTTCATTTGGCAAACAGGATCAATAATAAACCTTGATAAAACAATTTCATAAAGGATAAAATACAAATACAATGTAATATAATACAATATATAATTTAATAACCATTCTTGTATGTGATACCCATCGATTGAAAAAAAAAAAAAAAAAGTTTCACTTGGAAAAGATTAATACTAAAAAGTTTGATTAATAGTATTAAATCAAATTCGTTTACATCAAGAATGTTAACTAAAATGATAACTATAACGACAACTATTAGCGTTCTGTTTTTTTTTTTTTTTTATAAGCACATGCTACAGTTTTGTCGCCTGCCACTTAAAAGCATGATGGATTCTGATTGGCTGTCAATGTTTATCATCACTCATCAGCTGGGAAAAAAAACAAACAAACAAAAAAAAAAAACGCTGTTGTAAATATTGTTCAAACGTTTCGTTATTGGTATAGTTGTGTGGACTCTGCTATAATTATTTCATGCTTCGAATGATTTTTACAATTACGTCTTTATAATTACAGTTATCATCCTTTGTGTAAATGGGTATTAGTTCTGCAAGGGTGCATTAAATTGATCAAAAGTGACATTTTGTTTGTAAAAATGTGAAAGTCTTTACTATTTCAAATAAATGCTTTTCTATTAAACATTCTATTCTTAAACATTTTTTTTCTATTCAAAATGAATGTCTTCAGCACCAATACAGCACACAGCTGAAGGATCATGTGACACTGAAGACTGGAGTAATGGCTGCTGAAAATTCAGCTGTACCATTACAGGATTAAATTACATTTTAAAATGTATTAAAATAGAAAACAATCATTTTAAATGAACTAATTAATTAATTTACTGTTTGTACTGTATTTTGATCAAATAAATGCAGCTTTGGTGAACATAAAAGACTTTCAGAACATAAAACATTTTCAAAAATCTTACCAACCCCAAAATATTTAATGGTAGTCTCAATACATAAGATTACACATGTAAAATAGATAGCAAGGGCCATTTTATGTTTACTTGAAATGGTTTAATGTGGACATGCCAGTGAACAGAATAAAGAATAAATTCCTAAAATGTTAACAAAAGGTTAAGATCCTTACCAGACCACCTCGCCGACGTTTGAGGAAATGAGGTAGCGGATGAATTGTTTCATGTTATTGTAAATGGCTCGACCCTCTTCCACAGCGGCCACTATGGTAGCAAAGTTATCATCAGCAAGGACCATCTCTGAAGCGGTCTTAGCCACCGCTGTGCCTGACCCCATAGCAATGCCAATTTCAGCCTTTTTCAGAGCAGGTGCATCATTAACACCATCTCCAGTCTGCGGGAATAAGCACAAGATGGCAATTCAGTGGAGGGAGAAAGGTTTTAACAATATAAACCATCTAGAAGAAATCCTTCCTCCATCTTTATAGTCATTTAATACAGAATTGGTTTTTTTGTTTGTTTTTTTGTTTTTTTTGTTTTTTTTACAAATGTTTAAAGGTTTGGGGTTTATGGTTTTTTTTTCTTTTAAAAGAAATACTTTTATACAGCAAGGATGCATTCAATTGACCAAAGTGACAGTAAAGTCATTTACAATTTTAAAAAGGTTTAAATTTCAAATAAATGCTGTTGTTTTGAGCTTTCTATTAATCAATAAATCCTGAAAAAAAATGTATCATAGTTTCCACAAAAATATTAAGCAGCAACTGTTTCCAACATTGATAATAAGACATGTTTTCTGAGCAGCAAATCAGCCTATTAGAATGATTTCTTAAGAATCATGTGACACTAATGATGCTGAAAATTCAGCTTTACTATCACAGGAATAAATTACATTTTAAAATATATTCAGACAGAAAACATTATTATTTTACAAAGTTAATCTATTTTTGACCAAATAAATGCAGCCTCGTAGTGAGCAGAAGAGACTTCTTTCAAATTCTTTTTTACAAATCTTACTAACCCGAACTTTTGATTGAAAGTATATATAAAATCTTTCAGTAAGTATTTGTTATGATTTCACAATCTAATTTACCATGGCAGTGATCTCATCGTAGGACTGCAGGAACTCCACAATCTTGGATTTGTGAGATGGCTCGACACGGGCAAAACAACGGGCACTGATCACTGCCTCACGCTGGGCGGCAGCAGACAGGTCATCGAACTCTCTGCCAGTGTAGGCCATAAGAGAGACATCGTCATCCTCACCAAAGATGCCGATGCGCCTGCAGATGGCGACAGCTGTGCCCTTGTTGTCACCGGTGATCATGATGACTCTAATGCCCGCTTGACGACACAGTTTGATGGAAGCTGCCACCTCAGCTCTGGGTGGGTCCAGCATGCCCACGCATCCCACAAAGGTCAGGTCCGTCTAATGAACAAACAGCAATTATAATACATGACTATTAAAATGAAAATGATGTAGTTAATTCACATATTTTAAAAATAATAAAAAGTGTGTGTATATATGTTAGTGTTGTCAAAAGTACTGCCATTGATACCAAGTCGGTACTGAAATTTAAAAAATGTGACGCTTTGATCGCAGTTGAGCGGATTCTTAAACATCTCCAATTGGCCATTGTGTTCATGCACTCATCAAATACGTCTGTGATTGGCTACAATGATTAACGCTTCAAAAACATGTTGTAAATAGACATCAATGACACTCTTTACTGAGCGCTTACACAGATACACATGGGAGAGTTTGAAAGCAGACGTCTATCACCGGACTGGTCTGCTGCCCGCTTTCAAATGCGCCTGCTTTCAAATTCAAACACTTCCGTCAAGCGCTCCTGTGTGTTGATCATTGTAGCCAATCACAGACATACCTGATGAGCGCGTGAACATAATGGCCAATCAGAGGTGTTTACGAATCCGCTCAACACTCAAAGCATCATATTTTTAAAATTTCACTACCGACTTTGTATCGAATTTGGTACTTTTGACAACGCTAGTATATATTAGTGTTGACAAAAGTAAAAAATATAAAATAAAATAAAAAAACAATATATTTATATATATATACATATACACACATACATTAATGTGCATGTCATAACACAAAAATGATCATCTCACCTCATACTCAATGAACCGGTTTGAGTCCTCCAGTACAAGGCTCTCTTTGCTCAATGGGTTGTCTCGGGTGGCCAGAGCCAGACAGCGCAGTGTGTCACGTCCTGTGCCGTACTCACGGATCACAGACAGGATCTTCTCTTTAATACCTGCTGTCATGGGAACTTTATTCCCACCCACACGGATGTGCGTGCATCTGTCAATCACTCCCTCTGGAGCACCCTGCACCCAGAAAAAATGAGTTTAAGGAAGCTGCAGGTACACTGTTGTACTACAACACATTTCAAAAGTGAAGTAGTTCTGTTTGAAACACTGGAGTGCTTAAATCTCCCTTAAAAACATGATGTTACCTTAACAAACATCTTGCCAATGGATGAGCGAGCTTTGTTGGGAGTACAGTACACTGACATGGACTTTCTGTCACGGGAGAACTCCAGAGTGAATTCCTTCTTCATCAGCTGCTTGATGACCTGAGACAAAGAATGAAAGAATCCAATAAATAACTCAGAGATGAAAGCTGTCATTACATCAAACACAGAAAACCAATTTGGAAATTAATGTGGGCTTCCACAACCACATGACCTACTAGGGTTGCAACCAACTCATAATCTGCGGTTGGAAATGTATGACATACCGAGTTGCACGCGTTCGCCCTCTCAACCTTGGAAAGGCCCTTCAGTTCTGTGTCGAACACGTTCATTTTCTCCACCAGACATGTTAGAGCGGTCTCTGTGGCTTCTCCCACCTTCTCGTACACACCTTTGGCCTGAAATAGACAGAAATTCTTTAGAACTACTGTTTGATAATTAAGCGCAAGCACTATGGATCCATTACTAGAAATATTCTGGTTGATACTGACAAACTGACACTTGTTTTCATGTTATATAATACAATAAATGGCCAAAGTTGTATAATATTTTGGGTTAATTAAAAAAAAAAAAAAAAAAAAAAAATCATTTAATGGTTCAAGTAATGTACTTCATGAAAAACAAACATTGTGAGATTTGCAAAAAATGACTTTTTACAGCTTTTTTAATTTAATAAATTAATAAGTGACCATTAATTAGCAGAAAAGTCATCTAATATCAGCTAATATAGATTATATATATACATTTATTATGAATTAGATGGGTACTAAAAACATGGGAATAAATTTATTAACATGATATTTTCAGGCAAATTCATTCAATAAGTGACATCTATATGCGAGAAGATATAGTTCCCAGCATTAGTAGCTGCTTTTAATGGATGAACAGAGGATGCTGCATTTACCAGAACATGTTAATCACTAACCTCGTTGTAATCTAGAGATGAGTCGTTGCACAGAGCACAGATGCTGGCCATTTCAACCAGACCATCATATTGTGAGCATCGCACTGGTTTACCCTCATGAAACCTGGAGCGAGTAAAAAGAGGATGATCAACAGAGGTGTCATGTGCACTTTGAAATATCAGTGTGCACATGGGCAGGAAAACTCACACTTGTCCATCAGGGGCATACGTGGAGCCAGTAATGGTGAACTCTTTCAGAGAGCAACTGTTTCCATTTGCCTGATCCACAATGAACATCTACAATAACAAAAAAAAAAAAAAAAAAAAAAAAAAAAAAGAGAGAATTAAAAAAAAAAATCTCTACCAGCAGGTGGCAACAACAACCCACTACAGATGATCTCTGATGTCTGAAAACACCTCATGAAAAGATCCCAACTCCACCTGACCTGAATATACCAGCACTACAGTTGTAAACACTTTACATGACACTCACTTAAGAGTGAAACTGAGTTCAGAAGAGCTTTAAAACCCTGGCCAAAACATAAGCAACTTGACATTAAGGATATTTTTAAGCACAAAAGACAATCAGATTCCTGAATATATCAAGGAAGAGAAGAGAATAAAAGAGCTGAGAGCGAGTGGGATGGTAAAGTGGAACAGCGTTGCTGCTGTAGTGCTAAAACCCAATAGACAACAGTTGAGAAACAGAGACAGAAGAGTGTGTGGGAGAAAGAGACAGGCACTAATCTCTAAGGCACCTAGTACTCTGGAGAAAGACATAATTAGCAGAAAAACTTAAACATGAAACACAGCTGATATTAGCCATTTAAAAAAAGGTGATGGAAAAACAAAACCAAAAATGTAGGGCAAGCGTTGGGCAATTTGTTTTATAAACACTTGTTATACTTCGTGAAACCATCTTCACATCTTGATAGTAATTAATAATAGAAATGGTCTAAATATTAAAACATCTACATATATCTTCTGTGAAAGTCTCAGGACTAAAAAAATGTTCGTCCGATCTAGAGCTGCAACTAACGATTATTTTTTCAGTCGACTAATCTAACGATTATTTTTTCGATTAGTCTACTAATCTAACGATTATTTTTATTGCTTTTTTATTAATTTTGTGTTCTTTTTTTGATTAGTTAATGAATCCTTTGGATAACTTTACAAAAAATCATAAGTACAACTTCTAATATAATATTTCAACTTTTATACAATTTTTTTTTCGACTGACTTCTCATGTGATTTATGAGCTTCTACAACTTTTGACCTCCTAACTGAACTCCTTTCCACAAACTGATCGTAGAAATAAAAATGTTAACACTTTACAATAAGGTCTCATTAACATTAATGTATTAACCAACATCAACTAACAATGAGCAATATATTTGCTACAGTATTTATTAATCTTTATGTTAGTTAATAAAAATAGTCATTCATTGTTAGTTCATGATAGTTCACAGTGCATAAACTAATGTTAACAAATGAAACCTTATTGTTTGTGCTTAATAAGATTAAGAGAAAACTGTTATTCATTTTTATGGTAACACTTTACAATAAGTACAACCATAAATCGCACTCTCTCAATATTCAAAGTGCAAATAAGACCAATTTTTTCTTTGATACAGAGCTAAGAGATTGTTACAACTACACTGCCCAGCCTAAGATAGCTTTCATATTGAGAGATATCTGAATTCATCAGAAATCGCGTTTGAATGCGCGCTCGCGTTTACTTTCACTTTCAGCAATCGCGCATAACGTACTCTGTGAATATGGAGCGGCGGCGACTGTTATCCAACTGAATTAAATGTTTTTTATTTAAATACAAAGCAAAACGACAGTGGAGGTGTAATGTAAAGGTAGCGGTGGCATATTCTTTCCTAATCATCCTAACACTCGGTCATGGCAATACTACTTTTCGCCTCGACGATAAATCTCGTCACATTTTAATCTCACGTCACACCCCTAGTGCTCGTGCATCGCAGTTGTGCTGCCACGGTATGCCATCTCGGTTTTGCAAAAGGAACAAAGGACCATTTTATTTGGCCCCTGTTTAAAGTATTCCCATACTTTTGATAATCGTGGTCTAGGTTTTTGTGATAGAATAGAACTTTCTCTATTCCCAGGAGCAGAAGCCGCCATTACGCGAGATGCATGTACACAATGTGACGCGTCGACGCATTTCACGCACGTCGACTTATTTTCGTAGTCGACGCAATCGATGACGTCGACGCGTCGTTGCAGCACTAGTCCAATCATTGCATTCGGTCCGAAGGAGGTCTGTAAGTTGTTTACGTTCATTATTATTGTAATATTAGTAATATTACGCTCATTATTTTTGTAATTGTTGTGTGCTTTGAGAATCCTGAAGCTTTGCAGAATCTGCTGTGCGTTCATGTGTTTTGAAAGAGGTGTTACACAAACATTTGTAGAATGCTCTATTCACTAGTTAAGGATTTCCAACAATCATTTTGATTTAGAATGAGTCACCAATGAATCATTCAGAACATTTTGAACCCAGAACCAGTTTGAATGATTCACTGAAAAAAGAACAATTCTAACAAGTCACAAATGTCTGCGTCTTTCAACCAAATTTTGATCTACTAGAGCAATAACTAGTATTTTTTTTACTCGTTTTGACACCCTCCAGGTAAAAATCATAAATATGATTAATGGTATATAAATGCAATATTTTGTTTTTTTATTATAGGCATTGGTTGATTACTTCTAATTTAGTAAATTATGTAAAATAAAGCATCCATATAAAAAATCCAAATCGGTCCACCACTAAATATGATCTGTTAAAGGTGCAATGTGCAAAACTATGTTTTCAGTTGTGTATAGAGACCTTACATAATGAACTGTTATGTTTTTATTACCTTAGAATGAGCATTTCTATCTACATTCACCGCGGGTCCTCTTATAGGTTAAGTAGCCATTTTGCGCCGGCATGTTTCTACAGTAGCCCTAAACGGACAAACTGCTCTACAGAGCGTGTTTGTTTGACTCGCTACTCTCTGTGGTCTTAGACGACTACATCTTTGTCCCGCGTTGGCCACGTAGCTTCTCTATATTGCAATTCACAACCTCACTGCTAGATGTCACTAAAATTTACACACTGCACCTTTAAACGTAATGCACCTCAATAAGGCACAAGATTAGAATTTGTGTCTGTAGTGGAAACGGTGTAGTACGAGTTAACGGTTTAATACAAGTTTAATACATAGGGTTGGGTTAAAAAGATTACATTCCTTCTGTTGAAGCGCTGCTAATTTTAGAAGCACCCTTCCCATACAGTATTATTTTAGACAGTCGAGGCAAATGGTACATTTAGGGTAAAATTATTTTGGTTTAGCCACATCCTGAGCATTCACAGAATAAATCAAGCATAAACTTACTTAAAACCATTTCTATTAAAAAGAAAAGCAGGCCTGATTCTAAATTTAACCCTTATACTCGCAAAAAACTGATTGAAATCAGCAGCGCTACACATTTAGCTTGCATGCTTGTACCGTACAGCCCCCAGCAAAGGCGCTGCTGTGGATCATAGGCAGATCTCACACACACACATACACACACAAGGTCAGTTATGCAACACTACTGCAAGTAACTGACTACCGCATACTGATCAGATCTCGCAGTCAAGGTGGAGAAGAACAGAGAGAGAAGAACAGATGACGAGGATCACAAAAGATGAGGAGTATACAGGGACACGACGAGGGGGAGAAATAGACAAATAAACCATGTCATCCTTTGAAAGGAATCCTGTCAAACAGGAAAACAACATAAAAGGAAATACAGAGGCAAACTGGGGTGGTCTAACACAATGTCATGAGAAACTAAGATAAAACAAAATACAATTATTTATCATGGCAATATCAAAGCTACAGATTAACAGCTTTCCCACCACTTTCATTTAAAGCCAAGTCATGTACTAGTGCTAAATCAATACCATCATGAATGTGTCATCTTTATTCATGAGCCAATTGTCTATCTATGCAGTAATATCTTGGCTGAACCCCAGCCGGCACATTTCTAAACAATCACAGACTCACTATTGCCAAGGAATTAAATTATGGGTTAAACAGAATTCGTAATAGCCAGGGTTGTAAGTTATTTCCTTTTTGATTAGCTCTGAAGCTGCTGACTAAAGCTCACTTCAGTTGTGTATAATATTCCCAGCATTCTCACCCTGCAAACGGACATCTGGTTGGTGGTAAGTGTGCCGGTCTTATCCGAGCAGATGACGGAGGTGCAGCCCAGGGTCTCCACTGAGGGCAGAGAGCGTACAATGGCGTTCTTCTTGGCCATGCGACGGGTACCCAGAGCCAGGCAGGTGGTGATGACGGCGGGCAGGCCTTCGGGGATGGCGGCCACAGCCAGCGCAACCGCGATTTTGAAGTAGTATACGGCCCCGCGGATCCATGAGCCACCGTGAACGGGATCGTTGAAGTGTCCAATGTTGATGATCCACACGGCGATGCAGATGAGCGAGATGACCTTGGACAGCTGTTGGCCGAACTCGTCCAGTTTTTGCTGCAGTGGCGTGCGCTCCTGCTCTGTGGATGCCATCTCATCACGGATTTTGCCAATCTCTGTGTTCACACCAGTGGCGATTACTACACCCACCGCTTTGCCTGCGGCAATGTTGGTACCCTGTAAACACAAAGTCAAAGGTGAGTTTAAAATCCCCTTAAATTTTACTAGTTATATCTAAAAGTTTTCTGGAAACAAAACTGGTTCTAAATCATGCAAATAAGGATGCATGATAATAATATCAGCACCATATTGGACAATGTTCAAGCTTTTTTTAAATTGATCTGAATCAACTAATATTGGATATTTCACTATGCATGCTCATTTACTCTATTTTTACATTATGATGAACTTTGCCATGATCTAATGCTCACTTAAAGTTAATCTTAAATATATTAATAATTTAATAACACTGCTAAATGTAATTTATCACAATTAAACCGTTTTAGATAAATTTATAAAAATAATTCAAATTTACTGTATTATAATGATGCATTGTCTAAATGAACTTGCATTTAAATGCATTTGATTTAGTTTTAGTTTTTTATTTATTTAGACAAAACAATACATTTTAATATTGGACGTTATCAGGCATAACATGAAAATAATTAATGTCTCATTGGTTTTAACCATAATTTTAAAATCCCTAATACAAATACCTCACATCTGTGCAAAACTAATAATATTAAAATTCCTTCAAAAAAACATTTTGGTGGTTGTTTGCCTAAATATATGCTAAATGTTATGACAGATATGATGGTAATATACAACTATATATTACAACTTATACTACCGTTCAAATGTTAGGGTTCAGTAAGTTCTTAAAAAAAAAAAATTAAAAAAAAAGAAAGAAAAAAGAAGAAATTAATACCCAGTTAATAAATACTTAATTTTCAGCAGATGCATGATTTTTTTTTATATTCATTAAAGTATATTAATTTTTCTGGGGAAAAAAAAATGCATAATAGCTTCCACAAATTAAGCTGTTGCCAACATTAATAACAACTGCTTAGTCAAGAAACAAGTTTCTGGAGCATATTAAAAATCAGCATATTAGATTGATTTCTGAAGTATCAAGTGACACTGAAGACTGATTTATTTTAAAACATTAAAATACAAAATAGTTATTTTAAATTGTAATCAAATTTCAGAATATTTAGTTTTTATTGTATTTTTGATCAAATAAATACAGCCTAGTTTAGAACAAAAAAGAAGGTCTAACCCAAAATATGAGCATGAGCAATAAGGCATGCGTTAATAGGCACCACAATTAATATGCTATACAGAAGTCATCAGAGGCCTGACTTACAGAGAAGAGCATGTTCTTCTTATCCTGGTTCACAGCACGAGGGTCAGGGACAGGATCTGTATGCTTGATTACTGACACAGATTCTCCTGCAAAGAGAAGATACAGATGACAGGTTGGTGAAATCAAAGTTCTGGTGCTAATTGACTGCCCTCTAAGACTAATACATGAGGATCAGGTTTGCGGTTCGACAGGCAGGTGTCCCAATTTAAGTCCTTGATGTGCATTTATGTAATTGCTTTAACGGTTCAGTTCTGGTCAGGATGGCAAAGAATCCGAACAAAAAATAGACACGGATGGAGCAGCTAAAAGATGAGGAGAAGCCGAACAAGCCGTTACCAATTAAGGCAGTGAAGCCTGACCTCACTTTTACAAGAGCACTTCCTTTCTGTCTTTCCCCCTAACTGGACTGCAGAGACAGAGCACAGCTGACCTCCCTTTAAAATAGGAAGCACTGAACCTTCTCAGGAAAAAATGCTTTATTTTTCCATCTCATATCAACTACTGAACTGACTTTATAAGGTGGCTTACTGCAGCAGTGTTTCCTGCACTGCTGTTCAGTTTGCTATGCTGAATCTATATTGCATCCGCAACAGTAACTATATTTAACTGTGGTTTTGTGATTAGATAAAAGGGTACTGTGACATTATTCAAAAAAACAAAACAAAAACAAAACATACTAGATTGTGATGTCTTTGCTGACGATAGCTGCAAAAATTAGACCAGAGTAGAAAAATACTGAACTGTGGATATTTAATGGTTCATACGGTCACATTTTTTCCTTATATTAAGGTAAAAAAGTAAAAAAAAAAAAAAAAAGGGCACATAAAGAACAATAAACTATATGGAATCCATTTACCTCCATTCATGTGTACATGAACCCAGGAGAGTGGAAACGCAAGCACACGTTAAGTAATTTGGTCTTTTCTTGTGTAACAGTCCAAGTTCGGTGAACTGTAGCCAGCAAATTAGCATAACAAAAGATGTTTGACCACAACATCACAGATTAACCTCTTGGCTCAATATAAACTAAGAATACAAATTTCGAAGTCGCATGGTGACAGTGCTATGAGAATTATGAATTCATTTAATTTTATTTTATATGGGATTCATTATTAAAAACACAATCCCAAGACTGTGAAATTATATCCTGTTGCTGATAACACACTGCAGCGTCCATAGTAAATTTTATCATCTCAAAGCCTAGTACAACTTGAAGCCATTGTTCTCACCTGTTAGAATGGACTGGTCCACCCTCAGTGTCGTTGACTTGATGGAAGTCAAGCGAATGTCAGCAGGAACTTTGTCACCCACTGAAAGGAAATAAAAACATGCTGTTAGATAGAGATAAATCCAGTGCTTAAAGCAAACAAGGCAAACCAAAAACAACACTATCTTGCCATTCTAAATTTATAAGAACATAATCAACCAGCAATAAAAGAGTAAGAACAATTCAGGAGAAAGGACTTGGATCCCTATAAGCAAAGCAAGTCAGGCTCTACGGATCTAAGAAAAGCTGTACCACCGATTACAACAAAGGTGCCATTTCACTTTCAAACGATGTTCGTAAGGCACAATGCCAAGTTGAAACCATGAACCACCAAGCAAGCATCCTTTGAATCTTAAGTACTGGCTCAACAGCTAATTGACGATAATGGATTGTGCTTTCAAGCAGATGGAATGAAGGCCAAAAATACATCACTCATCTAAAAAAGAAAACCGTACAAACCACGTTTTCAATTTTCCTGCAGAAACTTTTTAAGGTGCACTTGCTAAAGTTCTTAAGCAAGCTTTACAAAACCAAATATCACAGGAATTTTTTAAGACGCGTAGGAGGACCATCTCAACATCTTCAGATAAAAACTGCACTGAAGAGGTTAATGAACAGCATCAGCGGTGTTGGTTCGACTTTGACGTTGACAAAAATAGACTCGGCTTCATTCTTTCCACAAACAGAGGGGGGGGGGGGGGGTTAGTAATTGCTACTAGGAAAAGAGCAAATGTAAATACCGTAATCTTTTCTAAACAAATCTCTTAATGAATAAGGCGATGGATACTTGAGCATGTTAAAACACTTGACGTTTATTAGTCATTTGAGATGACATCTGTTTAAATCTTCTTGATGTGTAAATAGAGTTTATGAAAGAGTGGGCAATGACTAAGAATCTTTTCACAGGATGTTCTGGGTGGAAAGAACTTCAAATAACCTGAGGATATGGTCCTAGATGCTTTGCCTTTTCTGGACTAAGTTTTCAACAACATGCAAGTGCACCGATAGGCCTCTTTGCAATTTTTAATGGAGATGATGGGTGGTATCAGACCAACAACCAAACACAGGTCATATCAAAATAACTTTTCCATTTTAGGACCTATGGTGCATTGAGATGAGATTGTTAGTCCATAGAATGTATATAGAGGGGTTTAAGATCCTTCAAACTAAATATAGTTTACATATACAGCACATATATTTCATGAATTGAACATTGAACATGCTTTATTAGATTTATTAAGCAGAATAAGCACACACTTAGTGAAGGGCACTCAATGGAGCTCTAGGGGGGCTCTCTCTCTCACATATTTTTATATATATATATATATATATATATATATATATCATTTATATATATATATATATATATATATATATATATATATATATATATATATATATATATATATATATATATATATATATATATATATATAAAAATGATCTAATTTACAATAATACATATTTAAAATGCCCCTAAACCAAACTAAAAGAATGTGGAACATATTCCCAATATATAGCTCAAGTTAGAAAAAGGTCATATAACAGGGTAACCTACTTTAGATAGACAAGGAGAGAATGTCCTATAAGAATACATCACAGAAATATCATTTTTGGACTGCTTAATATTATTCTAATAATACTTGATAATGATAGAGTTAAAAAAAAATGCACAAGCCGTAGGCATTTTAATTAAAAGAACGCTCAAAAAACATCTTCAAAGGCCCGCTATGCTATAAAGCTTAGAGTTTTATTATCAATCCCTTGATGATTTCATCCAACAATGCTCAGATAGAGAAGTTCCAACCCAAAACACAAAAATCACCGTGACTTTCACAGAATCAAAACAAGGAAGTTAAAAGCTAACAACAAGTGGTTGTGTGGGTCATATTGACTGCTAATGGGTGGTTGGAAACAAACTGTCAAACACTCCTCAATGACTTCAGAAAGGCTTCAGCTATTTCCTCTTAGTGAGAAAAAGCATAGGACCTCTTTTAGGTTGTGATAAGCAGCAATTCCAACTGAGAGTTATTTATGGGTAAACCATAACGCTGTTTTAACTTCAGTTTGTGCTACAGATATTCACCTTTGGATGATCACGACAAAAAGAGTATACTGTGAAATTAAACAACTCAAAACATCAATAGTGCTCCTTAGCATGTGCCACAAAAAAACAAACGCATGCATCTTTGGTTCACATTAGCTTATATATTTTTGGGAAAACACAAGGGACATCTTGACCGCTAATAAACATGTTAGTAAGCAAACTTTAGGGAGGTCTAATCCCATTTTCAAAGGAAGCATTAACTGTTCCTCGCGTTGTCCCGGATTGCCTTTGGCTGGTTTGCGCAAAGATCACTCCCTCCCAAGCAGTCTCAACTGGCCGGGGCTCCCCTGGGAACGCTTCCTGAGGGAACGGACAGCGAGAGACCGCAAATGCAGCGACGACCCGGGAACATAAACACACAGGGCTGGATATGCTCATGCAGACAACTTGTCCTCCAAAAGCCTGTTCCTCCACTGCTGCCGATGGGACTGAACCGATGCCTGCTGAGGACAGCAAGAGAGGAGAAAGAGCAGAACACCTCCCCTTTAAACACGAGAGAAGAGAGAGCGGCCATCTGGCTCACTGATTATTTATCTCGTCAAATCTGGTCAACTCTTAACTGCACATCCTGTCTCTGTCCTTCATTCACTCACTCTCCACAGGGACAGGGTGGTCGTTAGATGTTGTAGAGTTTTGAGTACAATGAAACCCCACCTGAGCGATCACAGAGCAGCCTCGATTTAGTACTTCTAAGGACAATTCCCATGAGTCCGAGCCATAACCATAGCAAAGGAAACAATCTTGGTTCATTAGCAGAGAGGCACAGTAAATTTAGGAGCTGAACGATTGCAAAAAAGTGTGTCACTGGGAGGAAGACGACATTAGTGTACAGGAAGTCACACAACACATTTAAAACCACAAAAAGCCAGTGGCTTTACACTGGCTGCTTGTCACTTTCTCCCAGACATGATAAGCATTCACACTGCAGCGGTTAGCATGTGGCAAAGGCAGTCAGCTAATGTTTTTAATGCTTTCCATTTCCTCTTTTAAGGTCAATTCCTCAAGTGGCTTACATCAGCATTGCGCTTCACCATATTCCTTTGGGTCAACTGGGGCTTGCCTACACTTGTCCCCATCCCCCAGCATCCTCCTGCTTCTAGTCTCCTTGGCTAATGTCATACTACACTGACGTCCATCCCTTAAGGTGAGGCCTCGTTCAAGAGAAGAGTGACTGAGGGGCCGTTTACACAACACCGTTTTCAACTGAAAACTTTATACATTTATTTACATGACAACGGCATTCTGGTGGCCTGAAAACGCAAACTTTTTCAAAGTGAAAGTTTCTGAAAACTATACTGTTATTGTCTCTATGTAAACTACAAAAACAGGGACATCATGCACATGCGTATTATGAATTCTGTCTATGGGCATGTAGTGTTTCTTTACAAAGTGACATCGCCAACTAGGGCTGCACAATTATGACGAAAATCATAATTGATTATTCCCTTGAAGTTGTAATTGCGATAATTAATCACAATTTACATTAAATTATGTATTGAATAGCTTTATACCATTGTTTGAAGCAATTGCATGCCATATTTTTGTATAAAAATAAAAAAATCTGAAAACAATCGTTTTCTATAGCATTAAACCTCAAAAGTCAATGGTATAATAGGGGCTTTTGCCACCAGTGTGGTTCCCCGGTGACGTAAACTGCGCTTGTTGTTGTTACTTTTATTTTGACGGTGCAGCTTTTGATTAGCTTTTGCCATGCCCATGTGGTTGATGCCTAATGTCTCTAGCTTTGAAGAAGTACATAATCATGTTTTGCTTGGTCTGCTCAAAGTTGCCCTGGATTTTCTCTTAAGTGCACGGTTTAGAGGTCCATCTATCACTGTTTTCCATGTTTGCAGAGTTAGTTCGTGGAGTAAATATATAGGCTGTGTACACAGCTTTTAAAAAATGGCGAATGGTGATGGTGTTTCACGTGCGTTCGATATATCAGCATACACCTACGTCACTGGTAGCTTCTTTTTTGCTGGGTCAGAGCTTTTACACTCTGAAGTAGTCATGATTCACCTCTCACAACGTGACATGCTCAGAACTCACTTGTTAAACATGCAGAATAACGTAAGTGGATATTTTTCCTCGTAATCGCGCCTGTACAATGAACGTAAACACACACACAAAAAAATGGTTTTATCATGCAACTGTAACATTTAACTTTAATGTGCCGTTTCTATTTCATTTGACCCTTGATGTAACTTAGTGATATATTAAATAATATGTTTGAAAACAAGCAGTTCAGTCACTAAATTAAGCACATTATAGGTTACTTGAGATTTTTCACATTGCTGTATTAACTGTACCAGTCTTTACCAAGAAATTCTATTAAAAAATCATTTCTGTCCTCCTGCAGGACAGTTCAATTCTTTATGATAATTTAATATGAGCAGTTACAATGATGGTTTGGGACAACCATAATGTGTTTTTGTACAGTCAATTATTAGCAACAGACAGTGTTAAACAATCAAAATTACATGTTTATTGCTTATGAATTATACCAGGAGGTTTCAAGATTTTTCATGGCAAGGAGCCTTAAACAATCCTTATGAGCTTTTTTTTTTTTATTAGGCTTACATTATAATATAATAAAATATAATATAATATTTAAGTATTTAAACTGATATACAGTATTATATCAGTTGAAATGCTTCAGTTTGTTTAAACTTTATAATATATTAAACAAATGGAAGCATTTAAACAGATCTGATAGCTAAATATTTTTAAGAAAAGTGAACGTGTTAACTCTTTTATAGTTAACTAAACATCCCTGAAACCCACACTACCACCACACACAAAAATCTAAATTTAAACTGATGTATTTTGAGTTTAAGCTACACCTGTGGTGGGTGTGTGTTTGTAAATGTCTCAGAGTTTTGTTATATTCTGTGCCCATCATCCGTTGCCTCTCGTATTGATGTATTTAGTCCACAAACATTACAGTATTCTTGCCGCAACTGTTTTGGCTCAGGGCCAGCCAGCTCACACGCGCTCAATCGTTCTCTTTATATGAAACCTGTAAACCGCATTCACCAGTTCTAACTCTATAGCGACAATAACTCTATAGCGGGTGTCCAGAGCACTTCAATTATTTCTCATTTAAACTACTACAATCAAATGGATTTCCCCACACATGATTTTCATGTCAGTTCTCTGCGCGGCAAATATTTTTTTCTGCGCGGCCACGCACGCGCGCAGCTTAGAGGCAACATTGCTCACAGCATAATACAGCGTTTTTAGTCGTTTTTGCAGATAAGTGTGAAGGGGGACCGTTTTGACAATGCTGCCATCTGTACTTGAAAAACGCAAAGGAAAAACTTTTCCATTTTCAGTATATCGTTGTTACATAAACATACCCTCAAACAGAGAAAAAGTATTAAGGCATCACCTCAATGTGATTAATTCAGGGGTTGATATTGTCAATGTGAAAATATATTCGATTTCATACATTTCAGTTCTCGTTAAAAACCAGAAGAAATTCTGTCAGTGCAGTAAAACGTATATTTGGGTTGCCAGATATGTGTAACAAAATCATCCAAATTCCCAATCAAATCTAGCCTAAATACCAAAATTCAAAATTTGCCACTCCCATACCTAAAATACATATATTACAGTCACTGTTATGCATCACACACAATTTCAAATTACAGTACTACAGTAGTAATCAAACAGTCCATTTTCATAAATAAAAACTAGCACAATTTTATAATTGGTAGATTATGAATTGAACTTGGCAACCCTGATTCAAGATACAATCTATGAAAACATCTTATGCAATTATTGCTTCAAGTAATTTATACACTTCAACAAATATCTTGATTTAAGAAATGTTTTGGGCTATATTCAGACAGCAGGTAAATTAGATTATTTTTTTTTCCTCGGACTGTCCACACGATTAATTCAAAGTGATCAAATAAGATTTGGGTGTCCAGACATAACCAACCTATCTACATGGGCTGCTTTGGTAATGACGTAGGCGTACCCATGTACCCTTCAAAACAAATATGCTCCCTGTTGAGTTGCAGTGCACCACAACTTGAGAGACTGGGAACATCACATCTCATAGCCAATATACCGTTTGCATACTGTATGAGTAACTTTTTGGCATTTCCATCACCGGTTTTGATGTTATCGTTGTGTGTCGCATTAAGAGTGATGCAAAAGACAATATGAAATCTGATTTGAGCAGCCAGAGCATCTAGACTGAGACACATCTGTAAAAATCTGATTGGAATCGCATTTCAAACCACCTTCAAATTAGTGGTTAGAATCAGATTTGATAAAAAAATAAAAAAAAACAGGAAGATAACTTGAAGATTGAAGACTCAAAATCCACTGAGTTTAGCATTAGCAGCAGTGCTCGGAAATAAAGAGCTTTTACTGCATTTTGAAAGAGGAGATGCGCACAGCTGAGCGGTCAATTACCGCCGCTGGTCTGCAGATGACAGATGACGACCCAACTGCCCAACAGATCAGATGTTTCATGATGGCATCACTTCAAATGCTATCAGCCGGCAGATGTATGAAAGACTGTGGTTATAACGTAGAGATTTGAGAGGCTGTCATCTTCAGCAAAGCCCTGCAAGGTCATTCTTGTATGAGAGTGAAGTGAAACAAAAGTAGCTACAAGAACAAGTTTATGACTCACCTTCTAAAGAGCTAAGGTAGGGGGAAAAAAAATGCAAAGATATAAATGTACATGCAATCTATTGCTATTTAACCAATTTAGCAAGATGACGCAACCGTTGACAGGGTAACGGGACAAAGGGATAGGAGCTTTGCGCTGCTATGCTAGGAGTTAGATCAGCTATCACTGTTCTCAGATTGCTGGAGGATTTGAGGTATAATTTAATCCAGCCTTCAGTGTCACATGACCCTTCAGAAATCATTCTAATATGCTGATTTGCTGCTCAAGAAACTCATACTGCTTAATATTTTTGTGGAGATGTGATACATTTTTTTTCAGGATTCTTTGATGAATAGAAAGTCCTTGCTGAATAAAAGTATTAATTAAAGGTGTCATCGAATATGTAATATAAGTCTAGGTGTCCCTTGAATGTGTCTGTGAAGTTGCAGCTCAAAATACCTCATAGATTTTTTTTTTTTATTAATTTTTTTAACTGCCTATTTTGAGGCACAATTAGAAATGCACCGGTTCAGGCCACGGCCCCTTTAAATCACACACTCTCTGCCCCTTCCCGAGCTCTCGACTCTATCACTGCATAAAGTTCACACAGCTAATATAACCCTCAAAATGGATCTTTACAAAGTGTTCGTCATGCAACATGTCTAATCGCAATAGTATAGTATTTATTTGGATGTTTACATTTGATTCTGAATGAGTTTGAGGCTATGCTCCGTGGCTAACGGCTAATGCTACACTGCTGGAGAGATTTATAAAGAATGAAGTTGTGTTTATGCATTATACAGACTGCAAGTGTTTAAAAATGAAAATAGCGACGGCTCTTGTCTCCGTGAATACAGTAAGAAACGATGGTAACTTTAACCACATTTAACAGTACATTAACAACATGCTAACAAAACATTTAGAAAAACAATTTACAAATATCACTAAAAATATCATATCATGAATCATGTCAGTTATTATTGCTCCATCTGCCATTTTTCGCTGTTTTCCTTGCTTGCTTACCTAGTCTGATGATTCAGCTGTGCACAGATCCAGACGTTAATACTGGCTGCCCTTGTGTAATTCTTTGATCATGAGCTGGCATATGCAAATATTGGGGCGTACATATTAATAGTCCCAACTGTTACATAACAGTCTGTGTTATGTTGAGATTCGCCTGTTCTTCGGAGGTCTTTTAAACAAATGAGATTTATACAAGAAGGAGGAAACAATGGAGTTTGAGACACACTGTATGTCATTTCCATTTACTGAACTCTTGTTATTCAACTATGCCGAGGTAAATTCAATTTTCAATTCGATGGCACATTTAAAAAAACAAACAAAACAAAACTTTTGAACAGTACTGTACATGCTGGACGAAATGAGCTACATCATCTAGGTCTGTTAGTTCGAGTTCTCAAAATTGATTCTGTAGGCTGAAACTGAAGCATTTAAAAAGAAAAATTATTGCCTCAGTCTGACTGAAAGGTAACTTTTAAAAGGTGTGTAAACATTTATTTCCCTGCGTCATGCGGTTGCGTCACATTCCAAACCCTGCGGGTCTGATTAAAGATACGTCATGCAGACCTCATCAGGGAGCAGGGGAGCATCGCTTTTCAAACCTCACTGCACCATCTGCTGAAGGGCAGTTTGTCGACCTCCCAGCAGAGGCTGGAGGATGCACGTGGATGCTGAAGATTCATGCGAGATCAGCTGTGAGCTCTGGTGTCGCTCGACGGCAAGGTTCCACAGCTGCTGCCTCTAGACAGACACTTAACATTCCACTCACGAGACTCTTTCCCCCTGCAGTCACCTCCCTCTTTGTTTTTCTTCACTCCCTTCACCACCATCTTCCTGTTACACTGTTTTCCTCCATGCAAGAAGGGTTAACCTAAATCCATTTACCCAGCTTTATTCCTCCTATATAGGGGTTTTAGAGAATCAGACCCCTCTATGACCTCCCTCTGTCCTTCACAAGACAAAAAGGAATGCAGTTCTTTCTCTCTCCATCTCTGACTGCAACATCAAATGAAACAGTTGTCCTGCGTCACTCTACAGCACTATCTAAACCGATCAACCCCCCACCCCCATCATTTAAAATATAGCTACCATTGGCAACAATCGGAAAACCTGCACATGATGAAGCACATGAAGTTGACAAACACTCTTGTTAGAGTGCACAACCATGCTTTCTGCATGCAACTATGAACACAGTCTGAGCCATGGAGGGAAAAAAAAAGAAAGACATGAATACTGGTGCTTTTAATGAGTCAGTCAAAAAGATTTGCGAAATAGCCCTTTTGTTTGATTCAGATTCACTCAGTGAATCGTTCAGAGCCATTATTTGTCCGCAATTCGAAATGAACCACAAATTGCTACTGTTATGCATACTTCAATTAAATAATTAAGTTCAAGTAAAAATAAAAACACATTCTCTGAGTTTTGTTATTATGAAAAAAAAAAAAAAAAAAAAAAAAGTTCCAGCTTTTGTTTCAGCTTCTGCAAAAGAATCTTCATTTACTTTCTATAATATCATCTCTGAGGGTGTACTCACTCACGTGTGGTCCCTGTACCATGCTGGAGCACGTCTGACCCCCAAATTCTGGTTCATTTGACTACTGTGATCGCCCGGGCACGGTACGGTGAACCATGCCCTGGCCCGCTTCAAGAGGTGTGCTTGTGCTCTACTGTCATCAATACAACAACAACCATCTTCTATTACTGCATGGATGGTACACTGGTTCTCACCTTATTGATGATCAGGAATTGTAGTTTGCTAGTACAGTACAGTATAATTTTATTTAATGCCATGTCAGCATCTAAGGCTACTTTCATGGCAAAAATACATAAGTACATAAATACAATAAAAACCAAGCAAACAAACACATAGGGCTGCATGATTTAATCGCAATTAAACCGCATGCGATTTGGCAAAGGCTGCGATTATTTTATGCGCAGCTCGTCAGAGCTGTACAGCTCTGTGATCAGTAGTAAATGCTTCTCCATCTGAAAGCCAGAGGGCGCTCTTGTGAAGAAACTCCAAATATGCCCTGCTACAGAAGAAGATAACATGCATCATATCGCTGTAGCTGAATAAACAGAAGATTGAAACGCTTTGATTAAACATGACTAATAAACACACTACTGCCTTATTCTGTGTAAGAAATTCACATCATCTCACATAATGATGCTCAATTATGAAGTGAGTTTGGAGAAAAAAACGTTATTAAATGTTGTCTTTTGCTGTACAAGATGTTAATAAATGCTTCTCATGTCTGGAAGGTTGTATGACGCGTGTTGCTTTTTCAAAAGTACATTATAAGCGACTCAAACTTGCACTTGGAGCCATAATTCATTGACAAGCTGCACATAAAATAAAATAAATCTATAAATAAATAATCGCAGCCTTTACGATTTCATAATGGCACTAAGATTCGCGTTTAAGTGCAATTTCAATGTTATTTTTCGTATTGTGCGATAAATCGTGCAGCCCTACAAACAAACAAAGCAAGTAATATTATACAAGATTTTTTTTAATTAACATACAATAAAAATTCTAAAACCTTTCCAGGCAAAATCTTAGTTATTGAGTAAAGCTGCAAATTCCTCCATTAATGTCAGCTGTCATCATTTTCTGATACGCGCAGTACAATTAAGTGAAAATTGCTGCACAGCATAAGTGATAAATTAGACAGTCTGTTAACTAAAGCGCTTTTCTTCATGTTTTCTTCCAAACAGAAAGTTCCATCCTAATGACATAAGCGTGCTCCGGCCTGGAACGTTGAGTGCAATGTGAGTGCAGGCCAGAGGGGAGTGGGGAGAATTGTGTTCAGGCTTGGTACAAGGCAACTGTACCTAATGTGAGTATGCCCTTAGATGTATCCTTAGCAACTCCACCACCCACACAGAGGCATTGTAAGTAAAACATTTAAATTTGCAGAACCCGTCTGTTCAGGCAGCGCTCACAGGTTATGTAACAGGTACACTCACCTGGTTCCATTACCGCAGGGTATTAGTCAGAGCCGCGAAAACGCCGGCTCCTCCAATCCCCATCCTGCTGATGGCGGCTCTGCTGTACCATGTGGTTCACCTCTCAGCGCTACTTGTTTCATCTCACCATGACTAAGCAGCTATCTAACTCCACCTGAAGCCGGTGAGCACACACCTCAGCACGGATACACAAGGTTATAAAAAGGTTACACATGCACACAATGCAAACAGTGTGTGCCGGTCCTGAGCCAAAAATTAAAACAAGTTAAGGGCACTTAAGTGTTTGGTCAGTGGGCACTGCCACTTTCACACTGGCTGAAAGAATCTAGCAGCGTTAACAGCCGATGAATGTATAAAACCCAGTGAAGCAATAAAGAAGAGCCTAGTGATCTATTCCAGTGAGCAAAGAGACGTGGCATTACGTGAAGCAATATAGAGCAAGGGGCACTCCTGATAATCCCTATTCAGATGAATTCACGTGGGAACTCTAGAAGTTAACCAAATTACAAAGTACATGACTTTAACAGTCATTCTCTTCAAGGAAAATGGATAAAAAAAAATAAAAAAAAAAGATGACTCATCTTGCATTACACAAATAAAATACCCTCTAGAATGAGAGTTCCCTTCAACTAAATTATAAATTCCACCTTTGAACAGAAAAATTAACAAATAATCTCATACTAGATTTCCTTTTCCAAACAAATAATGGTTGCAAATGGTTTTTGATTTTTTTTTTTAAAAGAGTCTTCAAATGTATATCAAAGGTTTTTTAATGATTTATGTAAGATTTTTCAGTAAGTCTTTTTTAAATAAGTGACTCGCATTAAATTGAACAAAAGTGACAGTAAAGACATTTATGTTACAAAACACTATTTCAAATAAATGTTTAAAAAAAAAAGTTTGTTCATCAAATAATCCTGAAAAAAATATATCACGATTTATTATATTTTAAAATATATTAAAATAGAAAACAGTTATGTTAAATTGTTATAATTTTTCACATTACTATTACTGTAATATTGAAATTTTGTAATTTTCAAAAACACAAAACAAAAATCTTACTGATCTCAAAGTTTTGAACGGTTGTGTATGTATGTATAATATAACACACACACTTAATGACTTTCAAAATGATTAAATTCCATACATACAAAAAGTGACAAGCCCAACATGTACCACCTCAACAACTTCCTGTTTCAATAGGAAATACATCAACACTAAAGAAATGTGTGACTCATGTGGTATTTGAGTTTCACCAAGAAAAAAGCACAGGGAACACATAACAAAAAATGCAACACTAGCTCTCATTTCTCAAGCAATAAAGTGATGATATCCATTTATTAAAAAAATCAATTTGCAGCAAAGAAAACTTGACAGAGCAATTAATTAATTTGCTTTTTCTTGAAGTACCAGCAAAGCTCTAATTTGTACTCTCCAATAAAGTCTTTAGTGCGAAACCCTTGTAACGCGACCTTTCCCAAGGCAACCGTGTGATCACACACAAAGGTTCAGAGAGAGTGTCACTGTAATCCTAAACCACTGAGAAACCAACCTGTTCACACACTAGCAGTACCATCTGGATGATGGCACTGGCTGCTTTACACCTGTTGCTGATTAGTTTCCACTGCTGGTAAAAAATTATCTGTTCACGCAGGCTGAATTTTTTAACAGTCACTTAAATTCTTACCGGCAACTTCCACAATGTCCCCGGGTACGATGTCCCTGGCTTTGATCCTCTGTACGGTCTTCCTGTCCTGGCGATAGACCTTGCCCATCTCGGGTTCGTACTCCTTGAGGGCCTCAATGGCATTTTCTGCGTTTCTCTCCTGCAAACAGAACATGAATAGAAATTAGACATTTTCATATTCCTGGGACATCATAGCAGGCATAAAAAGTACTGGCATATCAGTGGCATATCTCACAGACAGTAAAATAAGCCAAGACTAAATTGGCTCACCTAACTATGAGAATTTTTGTCTTGGATGACTGAGGTACCATTGTATATGACTGAAGGGAAACTCCCTTTGAAGCTGACCTCCTTATTCTTAAGTTAAACATTGTATTTAAAGTGACCTTTTGCTTCCAGCATGATTAATCCCAAGAGACACACTTACTAATAGTGGTAGCCTGCCTGGCAGAGCATTTGGCAGCGTACTTCCTGTGGTTTCTCTTGCATGATGGGAACACAAAGTCTTATGTCAAACAAACAAATCTGGCGTGCCTAAGGGCGAAAAACCAGTTTTATGCCCGGACTCGGACAAATGAAGGGGGGTGGGTTGTGGTCAAGACATTTAAGGCAATAAGCTATAAATACACATGCCACAAAAGGCAAGTCAGCATCGCTTCTCAATAGAAGACTACGTTTTTGAATAAAATACTGGCATTATTAACTGCTGCTAATGTGTAGCAGCAGTTAATGCGTATTCTAACCACAGTACTGTACACATTCAGTGATAAAATTTCAGATAGCTAAAAAGTTGACAGAAATGACTCCTGTGCATTATGTTAATGATGAGAAATGAAGTAGAGAGGGCGGAAAAATTCAGATAAAAAGTCACACGATTTGATGCCTCGCGATTTTCATTTCACAGTTAATCTGAGCAGAACTGAAAGGAGGAAGGCCAGTCTAACTTTGTCTTTTGACTCAGACATCACTGAAGAAGCAGAGCATGTTGTCCTAAAAACACACTTGTTTCAAGCATGGAGTCTTCTTCAACAGAATGTGCTCTGCCAAACTTTAGATTTGGATTAAGACGATTGCCAAAATACAAAGTCAGTGCAAAAATTTATGAAAACACATTTCATTCATTTTATAAGTGCTCAAACAAGTCTAAGTGGCAAGGAAACAAACCATATAAGACAAATTCCTAGTTGGTTGGTTGGTGTTGCCAGCTTCCTTGGCTATTTTCATTGCATGTAACAAGCAAGTTGAAAACTAGAAAAGAGCTAATTAAAAGCTTATATAAAAGGTTTAGATAAAAACTAAAATGGATTCAGGGTTGACTCTGTTTGCAGAGTAAAATAATTTTCATAAAAGAACTTAAACCAGGGCAATTTAATTAAATATATTTAAGAGATATTGACACTGGCATGAGAAGCACAGCAGAGGATCTTCATTTGATATTAAGAACTTGTGTGTGATTCTGCAATGACCTATTTGGTATCTGATCCCAGCTATGAGTTAATTGAAAAAGGACCAACTGAGCCGGCATTCTGACGTAGATCACGGTGGCGCTGCACTGTGTTTACACCGTAGGAGACTGACACGGGAGATAAGAAATTGTTGAACAAAGTCGTTTTTTTGTTTTGTTTTTGCATGCAAAAAGTATTCTCATCACTTCACAACATTAAGGTTGAACCACTGTTTAGATGTGGACTATTTTAACAATGTCTTTACTACCTTTCTGGACCTTGAAAGTAGTAATAACATTGCTCCAATCTACTGAAGGCCAGAAAGCTCACAGATTTCATCAAAAATACCTTAATTTGTGTTCCGAAGATAAACAAAGGTCTTACGGGTTTGGAACGACATGAGGCTGAGTAATTAATGACAGAATTTGAAATGACAGAAAGTCTAACCATTTAATTTTTTTAATAATTTTGATGAATAGAAAGTTCAAAAGAACAGCATTTATGTAAAATAGAGATCTTTTGTGCTTTTAGTGTCATTTTTGAACAATTAAATGCATCCTTGCTTAGTTAGATTAATATCTTTAAAAAACAAAATACTGACCCAAAACATTTGAACAGTAGTGTAAACTCAACAGGTAACACTACCTTTGTACCACCATACTTCAGTATGTATTGGTTGCTGAGAAACACTCAGTTCTTTCCTGTGAACATTTAATGGGCCTGTAAATCTACTAAAGCTGGTGCATGGACCGGTGCTCTCTGAAATGAAGTTTGCCCTGAGCTAGCAACTGCTTACTCTCCTCTCTGATTGAAAAAGTGGCCGTATGAACCAGAGGATAATTAGTCCTCTTGCCCCTCACGTTATACCTGCCACTAGGGATGCAATTCACCAAAAAAGTTGGAATGAACTATGAGGAATTGTAATGGGAACACTTGTAGGCCACCTGTGAGCCAAAACTGTATGAAGACAACCTCACAAAATGGCTGATATGATGAGTGCAGTTCTCATTTCTTTGTTAACACAATTCTTACTAAATAAAGGAGGATTCATTGGACTCTGTTTAAACAAGCCAAAGATAAGCAAGAAAATTAAGTCAAAAGCTATAAAAAAGTACAACAGTACCGTTCAATCCCTTGGGGTCGGCAACATTTTTTTTTTTTTTATGTTTTTGACAAGTCTCATGCTTACTAAGGCTGATTTTTTTTTAATCAAATACAGTAAAAACAGTAATACTGTGAAATATTATTACAATTTAAAATAACTTTTCTATCTTAATATACAGTATATTAATATACAAGTTATTCCCATGATGGCAAAGCTGAATTTTCGGCATCATTACTCAGAATTCAGTGTCACATGGTCCTTCAGAAATGATTCTAATATGCTGATTTGCTGCTCAAGAAACATTTCTGATTATTATTATCAATGTTGAAAACAGTTGGGCTAATTAATATTTTTGTGGAAACCATGATACGTTTTTTCAGGATTCTACGATGAACAGCATTTATTTGAATTAGAAATCATTTGTAACATTACAAATGCTTACTCTCACTTCTGATCAATTTAATGTACCATTGTTGAATAAAAGTATTAATTTCAAAACAAAAATCCTACTGTCCCCAAACTTTTGAACAGTGATGCATTTAACAAAAAAAAGGTTGATTTGCATAGAAAAGAAAAATGCATTAAATTATTAATTAAACTGCATTTGTCTGCAAAAGGTAAGAATACACTATTGCATAGATACCTCAGAGCTACCAAAGGCTCTAAAGCCTGTGATTTCATAGGGTCTTTAAAGAAATCTTTCCATTTATATTCACCATTATCTGCAAAACTATAGCCCAAGGCATTCAACACTGTGCTGCTGCTGTGCCCTTTAAGGAGACCACTTGAAGAAGTAGAAAACTACTAGCAGGAGACAAGGCTGAGGATTCTCAGGCAGTCTGCGTAATGAATGGTGACCAAAATAAAATGATAGAGAGAAATCTGGGACATGGTTTCAGGGCCGCTGAGAGGTGCTGGAGAAAATAGGGTCTTGGCTCTATGCTGGATTCCACTGGGACAGTGGGACTATCTTTAGAAAAGGGCAGGGGAAAAAAACGGCCACATGTTTTCATTTTCATAACAAGGCTAACTGCACTTCACAAGAAAAACTACATTCACAATATAAAAAAAAGTGTCTAAAAGAAACTTGAAACCTGGCCTTGTTACAAGGAATATGTAAACTATCAGCGGAAAACAGCTGTAAGAAACAGCTGGTATTGGAGGACAGTAGATGTAAAGCTATAAAGCTCATTATGAACACTATTCAAAAGTAATACCACTGTCACCAAGGCAGTATTTGAGCAAAAATACAGTAATATTGTATAATAATAATAATAATAATAATATATATATATATATAACATTTTATTATGACTTTATAAATGTATGTCACCTTTGATCAAAACGTCCTTGCTGAATAAAAGTATTAATTACTTTCGAAACAAAAAAGAAATCTTACTGATCTCAAACTTATGAACAGTAGAAAAGCAGTTTTGCTCTCGTACAACATTAAAGTATGGCCTCAAAGATTGTTGTTCATAAACATCTGGCAGAGCACATCAAAAATCAACCGTATTTCCACTTGGTGTTCAGAAATACATTATAAAATAAAGCAAAGCTGAAAACAAAGGAGTCTTACCTGCCAGACACCTACAATAGCGTTGGCTATAAGAATTAGCAATATTACAAAAGGCTCCACAAACGCTGTGATGGTCTCCTCTCCCTCTTCAAACCAGGCCAGTACCTATAAAAGAAAAACAGAAAAAACAAATACTTCTTAATTTAGGATTTCATGTTGATCAAACAGCCATTATCAAATTACTGAATAACACAGGAGTGTTCCAAGGAAGACATTTTAGTGTGTCATGTTTTACATTTTTTTATCTTTACCAGAGCATGCCTCTGTATCTCGGCAGGAGTTGTGGCTGTGTGCCAGGTGTCAAAACTGACTGCTGTCAGCAACTGCACAAGAATGTCTATATACTTAATGCACGCCGCTTTTAGGTGGCATAAACAAGACAACGTACTTAACTAGCTAGCCATGTGAACTTACAGGCATGCTTGACATTGTCCAGACATGGTCCAGTGAATACTGAAGCACTGAGACCTTTATGTATTATGATCCAATTAAGACAGACCAGCTTTCATCAATCTAGAGACTAAGGGCTTAAGCGTACCTGGGCCACACAAGAGGTCTCGCTAGCCAATTCAAGAACATCATAACACCCATGCAAAACGTGTTATGTGCAAAAATATAATAGTAACAGCGATACTTATCTGAGCAAACATCACTAACAAGCCAACATAAGCAATGTACAGTGCATAAAACCAAGGCGAGTATTTTAACACCAACCTACATATTCTAGTGAGGCAAGAAGCTTTCTATTCCCTATGCAGTCTGTGGAATATTTTGTTCCTGTAACGTCCTGTTTTTTTATTTTTTATTTTCCCCAGTGGGTACGTAGCTTGAATTCTGTTCGATTAGATCCCTGACCTTGTACAACAGGTTTCCTTTGCAGCTTTTTGTCATCATTTTAATGATACACTGTATACCTAAGCTAGTTCACTGAGACAAACTAGACTCAATTAGGCTAATCAGACATGCGTATGGTAACATCCTCTACCCAATTTAGCTCAACGACCAACACGTTTCTATGAAGAATTATACAGAAACTTGTGTAATTAATAGACTGTATTGCAGATAAATATAATATACACCATCATTAAAAAGTGTGGCATGTTTTTTTTGTTAGTAAGGAGGCATTAAATTGATCAAAACTGACAGTAAATATTTCATAAAACGAATGTTTTTAGTGAAGAGTTGAACAAACAAAGCCCTTGTGAGCATAAAAGATTTCTTTCCAAAAACAATCTTACCAACTTTTGAATTAGTGAATAAACTACTTCTATAACAATTAAAATATTTTATTCTGAATAGCTCATTTGTTGTAATGTTTCAAAAGATAATTATCCAATTTTAGTTTTTATATATACTGAATTATGTGGCACACATGTTTTGCCTTTATAGAACAAATAGGACATACTACAAATGTTCTACGTTAATAGCAGCTTAACTAAACTTAAGACAAAATACAGAAATGAAACGTTATTTCTGGTAAAATGATGACTTCTGAATGTTAACCGGTGCAAAGCACAATGGCTTCATCTTGCTTGAAATTCAATTAAATGAGATGCCACTCAAAACCATTCTGACTTCAATTATAAAGGGCCCTTGTGGAAAGAGCTGTGGTTGTAAATTCCAGTTGCTGTGCTTAGTCCTGATAGGATGTACTGTGTTGATTGAATAACACCCTTAGCCTTGTGGGAATAAGAGCAAGTTAATGCATCTCTATTAGAAGTAGCGAGGGCAAGCATAACAGGTTTGGACCCTGTTTAGACCTGTATATAGCCAAGTGTAAATGGGGCCTAAGACAGATCTTAAACAATACAGAGGCACAAATTCAGGGGCAACAACCTTCCCTGTTGCCAGTAAGACTTGTGCAATGCCACAACAACACTGGTCGCCTGATGAGAAGACGAGGAATGAGCAGCCGTTTGAGAAACATCCTTGTTCCCCCTCTTTTTATATATTTGTCATGTAAACAAGCATGCTGTAATAATAATAATCCTCAATGTTGATGCAACAAACAATGATTTTTCAGCAAACCCACAGATCCAAACAAAGGAAGTGGATGAAGTCGGTTTAACGGAGTAACCTAACCAGGGTATTTTACACCATGTTCTCAGTGAGAGCTCTTTAAGCCCTTTCGGACTTGCACCATGCCTCCCATTCCAGCGGTGAAACATTATCCAAATAGACATGTTGTAAAGACTCCAGACAGCATAAATGAACCACCGAGCGAACCACCGTACATCATCGCCTTGTCGCCTGATGACAGTATATTGTAACATGATCAAAAATATTGCGCAGAGCATTTATAAAGCACTCAGACACCTTCAGCATGGTACTCATTACCCACTGCATCTCAGTTTTTAAAAAGTCATGCAGAGATTAACATTTACCACTAATGAACCAAAAAGAAGTCAAATAAATCTAAATAAAAATTGCTATTCTACAAGGCCATAATGCTATATGCTATATTATTATATTTGAGTGCTGACCCAGGAGTCCAGGAGTGGAACTGGAGCAGAAATTACAGAAAACTTTGGGTGTTTTCTTTTTGGGTGAGCGGTGAGGGGAATTCTGTTGCTCCGGTACACTAACATTATGTTGTTTCAGACCGGTTTAGTTTACATGTCACTTGGTTACAGCCAAGTTTGTTTGTTTTTTTTTCATTGGAGAAGACACATACAAACCATTTTCTTTAAGAATCATGTTACTTAAAGGGTTAGTTCATCCAAAAATAAAAATTCTGTTATCAATTACTCACCCTCATGTCATTCCAACCTATAAGACTTTCGTTCATCTTCTTGTGGAAGCTCAAACGTGCAGCGTAACACATGAGAATGAACCTCATTTGTTCTAGCACGTAAAGCAAACATGCTTGAGCTTCTGTTTACTAGGGGTGCAATGTTTCAGATTACTCACGGTTCGGTTTGTACCACGGTTTTAGGCTCACGGTTTCGGTATGTGCTATGTTCAGGTAAAAAAATTACTATTGTCAAATAAAAATAAAGTAGTATGAACAAATAATCAAATGGCACAAATAAATACAGTAAAGCAAGGATACAAATAAATAAAGCTTTTCAGGTTTTTCATGTGTCCAGTTTTCAGGTACAGAAATTGAATAAAGAAGCTAATAAAATGTAAAACAACATTTCATGCAATCTTCACTGTATAAATAAGTAAAGATCAATCGTTATTAATTATTAAGTTACTATTCAGTCATCAGCAATGAGTGATTTTCTTGTCTTTTGTTGTTTGATTAACATTAAAAACACATTCAGAGAGCAGGAATGCAAGGGCTGCTGTCTCTTTAAGACATAATACGTTACACGGATCAGTGCACTGATACTGAACACATCGTTCATCCTTCTTTCTCGAGTGTATAGGTTCACTAAACACATAACCGACTATGCTTGCTAGGATACTCGCCAAGACGGACATGTTGATATAATTTTGTGTGAGTTTGTCCGTTCAAGCACAAGACTTGAAGTCGACCACCTCAATATTTGCTCTCTGTACACGCGCTTCCGCGTGCACAAATCTTCTCACAGCGCGCGCGTGTGAACTGCTTCTCAGACACGGAGAACTGCGCGAGAATCAGTTCTCTGTCGCTCCTTGCACTCGAATGTTTAAATTGGCAAGGCTTAAAATGAGTTTAGTTTAAACGGAGATAGCAACGTGTGCTGTTAAGGTCTCACCTGCGCTCGCGCGCTATCAACACCCGAGTGATGACGGCGTAAATGACTGCTCATATAGAGCATGCGGCACTCGCATTTAGCAAAGTTTAGGGGAAGCCAGAATGCGTATCCATCGACAGAAACATACATTAGCCTAAATCTGTTTTATTTATTTTCTACAAGCCATATTATAGATGCGTATGCGTCCTCCTCAGATGTGAGATGAACCGCGGTGCAAGTGCGTGCCGAACGATATGGTTCGATTTTTTACCGAGAACCGTTTCACCCCTACAGTTTACCAAACCTGATGTGCGAGTTGATGCATGTTTATATGTGAATATAAGCCTAAATTCAATCTGTTCATCAAATAAAGCAATCGTGTCTCTTCAGAAAATTTGGACTAAACCGCTCAACTCATATGGATTAGTTTTATGATCTCTTTATGAACTTTTGAAGCGTCAAAGTGGTTGCATGGACTGTCAATGGAAAGACAGAAATCTCTTAGATTTCATTAAAATATCTTCATTTGTGTTTCAAAGAGGAATGAACGTCTTACAGGTTTGGAATGACACAAGGGAGAGTAACTTTTTTTCATTTTTGGGGCAGACTAACCCTTTAATATTAATTAAAAGTTTTGCTAAATTGCTCTTCTAGTACAGTGAATCTCAACCTTTTTTGAGTAATGGACCCCGTCATATTTAGAACAGTCCTCAAGGACCCCAGAATAATACTGGCTCATTGGTATCATTAATGTCTTTGTGATGACCAAATGCAATCAAGTATAATTTACTACTACGTTAGTTGACTTGTCGTCAGTTATATATTATACATATATTATCTTCTTCTTTTATGGTAACGTGTCAAATGTCAAAATATACAAATATTCATATTCAGATATTTTATAAGGACCACTAGGGGTCCATAGACCCCTGGTTGAGAAACACTTCTAGTAGATGCCAACTATATTGTACTCTGCACAATGATAAGGTTGAATCTGATCTAATCTAACCCTATTTTATCTAACCCAGATAAAACCGGGGAAAATTATCTTGTGTAAAAATCTAAACAGGTAATGTATTCAAATAATACTGAATTGAGGTACTTACAAAAGATATGCAAGCTGCCAGGAGAAGAATCCTCACTAAAAGATCCTCAAATTGTTCCACCACCAACTCCCACAGTGATTTTCCTGAAAAAAATAAGCATGTGAATACATGATAATAAAGACCAAGGTGTGAAATGCATAAAAAGAGTCGTTAACAGAACACATGACAAAGGATTACCCTCTTCCGCAGGCAATTCTGTGAGATTCACAGCATGGAGAGAGAGAGAGAGGAGAAAAAAAGATAACATTAGAGCCTTAAAGTTCATGTACTGCAATAAAAAAATTCCTATACATCATGTATGCTTTAAAAGCAAAAGACAATATTAATATTTAAAACAATAACAACAACAGGTTGTTTATATTTACAACATTGGTTTCTGGCCAAATGTGTAAAATTAGAGTACTCGCTGGTGGCGAGCAGCAGTGACGTCACGCTCGCTCCTTCATTTCGGACACATGCCGGCTGATGAAAAGAATATCGCCGCATGTGCGCCCGCTCTTGTACGGGCCTAACCACCCTCTTGCACTCGACCAACATTGCGAAATAACCTAAACCTATTTGCTCTCTAGTGCACTGCCGATCCCAGTCTCTCGGTTAGCATTAGCCGGGCCACGTTCGCTCACTCACCGTTCGGTCCCCATTTCTCCCGCTGCCGTTTCACTTGCTCCAGGCCGAGCCCAGTGCTTTCATTCACGGAGAAATAGCTGTAAACTTCCTCCACGGTTTTCGTGTGTGCGTTCTCCATCGTGGACGGACGGACACGCTGATTATGAACGGACTCGCAACCCCCCAAAAACGGGCTTCTTCAAAGCCTTCAGTCTTGACTCAGAAGATCCACGAAAAACTTGATCCAAAAACAACCGTAGTGACTTGAGATAAACAGCACGCGATGATCGCCAATTTTAACTTTTCAGTTCGGGCGTTTAATTAGAAGAAAAGTTATTAACCCGGACTTATTCAACCAAAAATTACGCAACAGACATCTTGAACTCGCTGGTTGTTCTTGATCTTAAAATGTTTCGATGCCTGAAGGGAGTCCGAGTGTCCTTATGATGTGTTCAATAACCCCAAAATAGTATTTCGGATCTATCCTTGGCTCATTCCCTTGAATCGCAGCACACTGCCGGTGTTCGCAGCTCTAGCACCATCAGCACCAATCGCGTGTCTCCGCTCCGCCGCTCTCCTGATCCGCATGCAAAGCTCTCGCTGTCCGCATGTGGAATGCGTTCATTGGCTGCGCGGACTCCGGAAATCCCGTTTCTTCCTTTGACTTTTCTTCGTCACGTCACTGTGGATCAGCTGACCCTGCTTGCTTTGGCCGACGTCACTCCAGTTGAAGAAGGGTGCAGTGTGGCAAAGATATTTCCCTAGAATGCACAATCTAGAGACGGTAGGGGGTTTGATTCATGCCATGGACTCACCAAAAATATTCATTCACTCGTTCCGTGCCATTTTCTGCAGGTTACGTCGGTAGGTGGCGACAGTGAATGCTGACGATTCATACACAACCGATTCGCTACATACGATTCGTTGACGACCGAAACGTTTTTATAAATACTTTGAATTATTATTATTTTTTTATTTTAGATTTTAATTTTAGTTGAAGGTTTAGTTGTGTATTTCAGTACTACATTAAGAACGTTGCCTTTGTAACTAGCGGAATGTCACGTGGTGTGGGCCTAATTTGAATTGTTTCATTAAAATATTTGTGGATTTGATGTTTGTTTTTAATCTTTTACATGTTTTTTTGTTTGTTTGTTTGTTTCATAAATCATTTTGTGTTCCATAATTGTTTTAACTAACTTAGTCAAGACTTGACCTTCAAAAATACAATTACCTTAAGGATTAGTCCACTTTCAAATATAATTTTCGTGATAATTTACTTACCCCCATGTCATCCAAGATGTTCATGTCTTTTTTTTCTTCAGTCGAAAAGAAATTAAGGTTTTTTATGAAAACATTCCAGGATTTTTCTCCATATAGTGGACTTCAATGGAGCCCAAACAGTTAAAGTTACAGTTAACAGCGATCCCAGACAAGAAATAAGGGTCTTATCTAGAGAAAATGTCGCTCATTTTCTAAAAATGAATTACATTTTTTATACGTTTTAACCATAAATGCTCATCTTGAACTAGCTCTCTTCTCTATTAGAATTCCAGCAGTGTGGACGCTGCTAAGTGTATTACTGCCCTCCACAGGTCAAAGTTTGAACTAAATTGTCATATACAATATACTAGTGCAAGTATATAACATTTAGTTCAAACTTTGACCTGTGGAGGGCAGTAATACAGCCTTAGCAGTGTCTGCACTACACTGCTGGAATTCAAATAGAGAAAAAGAAGAGAGCTAGTTCAAGATGAGCATTTATTGTTAAAATGTATATTATTATTATTATTTTTTATTAGAAAATGGGATGGTTTTTCGTCTGGGATCATGTAGAACGTTTTGAAGCTGCAATGAAACTGTAATTTTGACTTTCAACTGTCTGAAGGCCATTGAAGTCCACTATAAGGAGAGAAATCCTGGAATGTTTTCATCAAAAACCTGAATTTCTTTTTGACTGAAGAAAGGAAGATATGAACATCTTGGATGACATGGGGGTGAGTAAATTATCAGGAAAATTTTATTTAAAAATGGTAACTAATGCTTTAAATATTCACCAGAGTGAAAATGTGATAATTTGTTATAGCCTACAACTTTTATTCAGATGATATGAAATAAAGCTTATTTATGAATGTGTATCTTCAATATTCCCACATTGGTAGTTATGATATAACAAGGAATTGCTATCAAATTCTTTAACACACAGTCATGTAGTTTAACTAAAAAACAACAGATGAATGAGTAAATTACTACAAAAAAACTTCTTCCTTGTTCTTTCATGTGTTGTGGTTCAAATGTGACTGGCAAGCTTATTTTCTTAGGATGGCTGATCCCATTCTTAATTAGAACTGATAATTTAGGTGTGTCTGATTAATTAAACAGTTAAACAGGCAGTCATGTGGCCAAACATTTAAATAATTTTGTTATCTTTCTTATTTGGTTAAGATACAGTGTAGAAAGCAAGCTTGTGTGGACTCGTTTTCTTCACATAGGGCTTTGTTCACTGTTCTTCACCATTACCCAGGCATCATTTGGAGCTTATATTTGAACACACAAGATAAGGCCACTCACTGCTCACTGTCTCACTGATGAAAAGGAGGAATGAAACAACATAAGATTAACTTGGACCCTGGGTCTACAGCCATTTTGCAACCCTACAGGCTCAGATAAAAAGATATGTAACAGCTAAATTAGTTTTCCCAAAGCTGGGTTGTCATGGAGACATGACATGGTGTTTTTCATGTCGCTTTTTTATAAGTCGATCTCATAGTCAAATGTCTATCTGGAATATAAAGTTGAATGTTCACGTACTTTGCAGATCTGGAAGTTTGTTTAACACTTATGGATAAATACACACACACAAACACAACATTACTGTACCCTGATGTCCCTATGGTTCCATAAAAGTTGATTTGGCTCATGGAAACAGAAATGTCCAAAAAAGGCAATCAGCATAATCTTACAGCACAGATTCACAGTCCATCTGTCGGGGTCTCTGACCGCTACAATAGAAGGTGTTTTTCCCCTGACTGACACTATTATGAAACTTCAACCTCAAATCTGTACTGATGTATTCTGTATTATTGGTAGAGTTTCAAACTATACCATTACCATTTAATATGTATTAAAATATTATATTAAAATATAAATTATATGATCTACAGGCTTCCCAATGTCATTTAAATACTGTAAATTTCAGAGACTTTCAGGCCAAAAAAATGTGAAAATGTTTAAAGAGTCTTGGATTTTTGTAGTTTTGTAATTCCATGGCATAGAATGTTATCTGAAATTATTAAAAATTCTTTTTGCAGAAATCATAAACGACCAGAAAAATAATGGAAACCAAAATGTTGTGGAAACCAGGAAGCTCAGGTTTTGATTCACAGTTAAAATACAACCCGTGAATCCGAACTGTGAACTACATAAGGCATAAACTGCTACAATAACTTCCACAGTAAGCTTTATAAAGGATTAAAGATGTTTTCTTTTGTATCGTAATTGCATTCACTGAAAGGTCAACTGAGCCAGTAATAGCCCATTTATCACAAACCTCATGACTGACACATTAATTGCAGCAGGCTTGAGAGAACAACTCGGTCAGCATCTCAATGATGTGCAATGAAGTGTCAAGCTGTTTGGACGAACCTGTAGATGCTCTTTATGGATTTATATCTGTAATGGGTTCCAATTAGCTACTAGAATCTTAAAATTATACTGATCTAGAATTCTGAATTGTTATTTAACCAATAACTATTAGCATTTTTTCAATCTGAATAGGCGGCTTCCTCTGTTGGGTGCGGAAGATTTGTTGGATTGTTTGAATCAGTAATAAGGCGTCCCAGAGTTCATGAGAAGAGTCAGATTTTTCCGTAGGATTACGCTGTGTTCATTGTACCGTCTCTTCTCTGTCTAATACAGTGGGGTGTCATTTGCATGCTAAACATATCAACAAAAGATAAGGCACAAGACAAATGTCTGGTAACCATGGAGTGCGACAGACAGATCTGATGTAAAACCATTCCTCAAAGTGTGTGCCATCAGAGGAAACACGCCAGGAAGAGCACACAAAGTCCTCCTTTTGTCACCTGAGCATGGCTGTTTATTAAGAAAACCATCCCCTTGTTTGAGTTTCACGAATGTGGAATGTATTTGCTAACAACTCTTTCCCATATTCAGTATATGTTTGGTATCACTCGCTGGGATGGAAGCCAAATGTTTGCCTTTTATGGTTATGTAAAAAAGCAAACGTAAGATTCTGGCATGTCAAGAGGATTGTAAAGCTCTCAAGATACAGGATGGGCCAGGCTTTGTGAATCCACTCTGATAGGCTGATCTAAAGACAGTTAAAGCTAGGTTTTGATACATCAATATATTTGAGAAGCATATATTATAACTGTATTATTTATTAGTTACTATATTTTAGCCAAACTAAACCACAAAATATCTTTTACTAAGCGTTTCTTACATGAGGGTTGGTTTAGGAAGAATTTCAAGCAGACACTGCCATCTAGTGTATTTGTTTGCACAACACGTGATATCAGTAAAGAGCAACTAACACCACTAACTTTTCACCACTCGTATAAAATTATGTACATAGTCGACATCTATAGGCTGGTAGAAGAATCTGTAGAAAAAGGTCCTAATGTATTGTTAATATGAAGGAATTTTGCGTAGATTTTTCACAGGTGATTCATCCGCATTGTACTGTGTTGTGTTTTAGGATGTCTTAGCAGAAAATTACCAGTATTTTTTTTTTCACTTTTTCTAAGCTTTTATTTATTTATTTTTATTTTTTTTTACAGCAAAAAGAAATGAAAAATATGTGATAATAATATAATATAATATAATATAAAAATAACATGGCTCAACATTTATAATAATTATAATACGTTTTTTTAAGTTTTTCATTTATTTTCTTTCAAATTTATTGAAAAACTATTTTTAATAGTTTTAGTTAACAATAACAACACTTCTACTTATAATTATCCTATACATTATCGACATCTTAAAAGTTTAATAGTTTATAAATTAAAAACTTTTAAAATAATTTTGAGAAGCATTTTATTTGAGTGCCATTCATTTTATATTCTGTATAATGGTTAAAATCGTAAAAAGTACTTTAAAATACCTTTATCAAAATGAAAAATGCACCAAGGATGCTTCATATGGACTTCCACTACAACAAAATATTCCTAATTTTAAAAAAAAATTGTATTGTTGTTGTATTGTTAAAATTTCTGTTCAGCAGACTGATCAACAAAAGTCTGGCTTGTTTGGACCCGTTGGCTTTGGCTGTGTCTCAAAACCTAGTGAGCTACCTACATAGACAGCGATTTTGGGCGCGTGCAGGATTGTTGGTCATCTCCCAGCTCGGAACGCTCCCAAAAAGATGCCTAAATCTGCTGTAGTAAGGAGCTTCCTAGTTATACACAGCCTTGAGGTCAGTGCCAGTATCACATGTATCAGTTCCCGGCGCATGTGAAGTAGATTTCAAATACTCTAAGAGCTGCGTGTCGAACAACTTTGACTTCCAGCATTGATTTCGGTGATTTTACCTCATCTTTTTTTCCGTTTGAGACATTATTTATTTTGTTAACATAGTTGAAATAAAATGACTGAGCAATCGGCCCTGCTTCTGCGAAAACAGCTAGCAGGTAAGTGGCTAACTGTTAGCGTGAATAGTACAAATCATCTTCGTTTTGTCATACTAACTATTTTTTATCCATACTATCTGTACTTTTTAAACAAAGTGGCATAGTGTGTAACGTACGCCACTGTGTCGGTGTTTTTGTAAGAGCTTATGGGCTTCTTATTTCCACTTGTAAAGTAATAAGGTCAGAAGGTTTGGCTAGCATGCTAGCTGAGTAAGTTGGTGAGGTATAAACATGTTGATCACAAAGCTTATACGCTGTATTTAAGAAAATAACCAATTTGTATACATAGCATTTTATATGTTTTGAAATAATGGTATTGAATGGTAAAAATTAAGTTGTAGCCGGTCATAGTATCAGTTGACACGTGTTAGTATACAGTATACAAATTATTGGCCTGGCAAGAATGAAACAACAGCAACACATTTAGGTTTTTGACTTATTATAAATACATTTACATGCATATTAGTACATGACAAGCTTTATATCAGTCTTTACATCTTTATTCCTACATATTAATTCATAATGAGTCAATCAACATTACCAAGGTATTAAAATAGAAGTATGATATTTGCAAGATTATTAGTGATCTTAAAGCTTAGGTTAGTTAAGTTAATTAGTTTAGGTTAAGTCGGCTTTAGATGACAGAAAAAGTAATCTAATATCCAATATTGACCGATATAGAATATACATATTGTGTGTGTAATTATGTATTTGAAGACTTCAGACGCAAAAGCCTCTAAATGCCATCTGAAATTTTCTTCTAAAATGAGCATTTTAATCAAGCTTGTATGTTTAGGTTCAGTAATTTCACTTTAATAGCAATTAATAGGTCCTTTTCATTGCCATTAAAGTGAAATAACTGAACATAAACATACAAGCTTGATAAAAATGCTCATTTTAGAAGAAAATTTCAGATGGCATTTAGAGGCTTTTGCATCTTAAGTCTTCATTTATATATTTAACTTTTTAAAATGAGTTGATGCTTTGAAATACATTTTTGTTTTACATCTTACAGAGCTCAACAAAAACCCAGTGGAAGGTTTTTCTGCTGGTCTGATTGATGATGAGGATATCTATCAGTGGGAGGTTGTCGTGATTGGCCCTCAAGACACATTGTTGTAAGTAACCAATCCTGTTACCAGCCACGTTGTGCTTGGGTTTAGCTGTAAGAGTGGCCTGTTGACTAATCTAGTCTTCTGCAAAGCTTAAATCTCTTCCAACAAAACTGTTAAATCCTTTTTCTGTTTTTGATTTACAGCGAAGGTGGATTTTTTAAGGCGCATCTCATCTTCCCTCATGATTACCCACTTCGGCCTCCTAAGATGAAGTTTATTACTGAGATTTGGCATCCTAATGGTGAGTGCATGCATGTCAGTTTTGGTGAAAGCCCCCTAATGCGGCTGACACTAATATTATTCTTCATCTCTAACCAGTTGCGAAGAACGGAGATGTGTGCATTTCAATCCTACATGAGCCAGGAGAGGACAAATTTGGCTATGAGAAACCCGAGGAGCGTTGGCTGCCCATCCACACTGTAGAGACCATCATGATTAGTGTGATCTCCATGTTAGCTGATCCCAATGGGGACTCGCCAGCCAATGTGGATGCAGCTGTAAGTTTAGTGATTTTTTTTTTTTTTTTTTTTTTGATGATAACTGAATCATGTTTTATAATAGGAATCACCATGACATCAAAATGACCCCTATTTACTTTTTTTATATTATAAACATTTCTGGTTGTCTTATGCAATTCATTTATTCTAGAAGGAAAAAAATTCTTTAATCAAAATTATTTACATTTCATGTCAATGTATTAACTTGCTCAGGCTGTGAAATGACTTGCTTTTTCAACTGATGATAAAAAAATAATTGTAGGAATTGCAGCCATTCTATAATAATGACAAATAGATAACTCAGTAATTTAACATAGATTAATGTAATATTTGATTCAATCTGCAATGTCACATTATTTAAAGTTGGCATGAAACCAGTGGTGGATAAAGGAAGTACACAGATCAAGTACATGAGTAAAAGTACAGATGCCCATTAAAATATTACTCCAGTAAAAGTATAAATACTAATTTCAGTTTTACTTGAGTAAAAGTACAAAAGTACTTGATTTTTAATGTACATTATTAAAAGTAAAAAGCACTGATCGATGAACCCTATATATATTTAGGCCAGCAGTAGTCAGCACTAATAAGAATGCGGACATTTAATATATATTGTAAATAAGCTACATTTTTATGTCATTACACATACACTTATTATACAATATTAAAATATTATACTTTAATATATCAATTTACGTTACTGATAATTAAAGTGAAATAATACACCATATTTTATTTTAAAAATGGGGGGAAAAATGGTTACATAGCTACTAATATTATGCATTATTATGCATTGTAAATTATGCAAAATTGCAGCATTTAAATACAATTTATAGTGTAACCAAATTACCAATAATGCCCAAAAGAAAAAGAAAAAACTTAGTGTGTGACTTTTAATTATAAACAAGCCTGAAATACACAGGTACTCTTATTTTGAAATGTCTGTACTATTGCAGGCTGATCCTTCAGATTCTTACAATCGTCTAAAACATTTTATATAAAGGCCATGAAGTAGACATTGTAATAATTCATCAACTTGAGTTCATTAGCAATCGCTTGGCATAAATCTGCGCTTTTCATTGATTGAGAATCAATTTGAAGCAGTCTGAAGCGCTGTTGCGTGAGCTTGTAGAACAGCGCCCCCTTGTGACTTTGCAAAATGCAGCACCCGTTTGAATGTTAGCAGGAGTAAACAGTTCTGGCGCACACATAACGAGCAGGTACGAAACAACTAGTTAATCGATCGTGGATGGTTTCATTATCTTTCGTGGATATAAAAGTATAAGAGGATAAAAATAGTAAAAGCAAAAATGTATCTCCGAATATACTTGGGCGGCCATTATTATACGTGGGCGGCCTGCCCAAGTAAAGTCTATGTGTGGGAAGCACTGATATATTTATATTATATTATATTATATTTATTTTTTTTCAATAATCATTACTAAAATTCATTAATAACCATCATTTGCACAAATTCCATGTAATCAGCCCCAATGTTGGAAGAAGTTTCTATCAAATCTCAAACCGATAGGACCAGATTGTTTATACTTGTTGCAGAATAGGTCGTTCCATGATGACACGCAAGTTTTTAATACTAGAAGATTCACCATCATGTTCTTTCTATCAAAACTCTTTATCATTGAAGCATGTTTTATTAGCTTGTGCTGGTTTTAACCCTGTAAGAAACCTTTTTTTTTTTTATTCAGTATACTCTTTTGAAGAAACTTAAACTAAATATAGGGTTTTTAGCAAAACCTGAAAAACCTGATACCACAGATGCTGGCATGACGTTAAAAATAAACTAACAAACCATCAGTTGCACACATATTCTACAAATTGGCTCTTTTTTAACTGGATCATTCAATCAGTTGTTGACTCAGGAACAGCTACAACTGGATCAGTCTGATTCATTAATGAATTGTTCAGTGTTATTTGTGAACCAATTCAGCAGGTTCATTGGAAAGAATCAACTCGTTCATGAAACTGACATTGTTCTTGTCTCAGAGGAAGTGGTGATTTCTTGTACTTAAGTACAGTTGCATAGTAGAAATACTTTACCTTCCACCAATGCATTTTTTATAAAATATAAGTATCCCGTAAAAAAAAAAAAAAAAAGCCAATTTTGATTTCATGGCCATTTAAACTTTTCATCAAAATGAAATAAAACAAATGGGTAACACTTAAAGGTGCCATCAAATTGAAAATTGAATTTACCTTGGCATAGTTGAATAACAAGAGTTCAGTACATGGAAATGACATGCAGTGAGTCTCAAACTCCATTGTTTCCGCCTTCTTATGTAAATCTCATTTGTTTAAACAACCTCCAAAGAACAGGCGAATCTCAACATAACACCGACTGTTACGTAACAGTCGGGATCATTAATATGTACGCCCCCAATATTTGCATATGCCAGCTCATGATCAAAGAATTACACAAGGGCAGCCAGTATTAACGTCTGGATCTGTGCACAGCTGAATCATCAGACTAGGTAAGCAAGCAAGAACAATAGCGAAAAATGTCAGATGGAGCAATAATAACTGACATGATCCATGATTACATGATATTTTTAGTGATATTTGTAAATTGTCTTTCTAAATGTTTCGTAGGCATGTTGCTAATGTACTGTTAAATGTGGTTAAAGTTACCATCATTTATTACTGTATTCACGGAGACGAGAGCCGTCGCTATTTTCATTTTTAAACACTTGCAGTCTGTATAATTCATAAACACAACTTCATTCTTTATAAATCTCTCCAACAGTGTAGCATTAGCCGTTAGCCACGGAGCACAGCCTCAAATTCATTCAGAATCAAATGTAAACATCCAAATAAATACCATACTTGCGCGATTAGACATGTTGCATGATGAACACTTTGTAAAGATCAATTTTGAGGGTTATATCAGCTGTGTGAACTTTGTTAATGCAATGATAGAGTTGAGAGCTCGGGGGGCAGAGAGCACGAGCAATTAAAGGGGCCGCAGCCTGAAACTTCAGTCACATTAAGGAGACACCTTAGACTTATATTACATCTTGTAAAAAAAAAACATTCAATGACACCTTTAACAATAACATCTCAAATGTTAATATTAACATGATCTAACTGAGTAATAATTATTAATCTTTGTTCAGTGTTTTGTTCATTACAAATACAACTTTTGATTTTAAAAATGTATTAAATGTAGAAATTAGCATAAACTGACATTAATAAATGCTGGAGAAGTGTTTTTCATTCTTAGTTCATGTTAACAAATGTTGGTGAACAGATACAGCATTAATAGCGCAAAAAAAAGTAAAAGATGGATTTGAAAAAGAACTGTTACCATTTAAGCTTCCTTGTCCTGACAGAAAAGCCTCCTCAAAAACTGCCGGTGGATAAATTCAAATCCCCCTCTTCTATCTAATTTCACTCTGAAATGGCTTTTAAGTAAAATGGTCAATAAATGCAGATTCATGTTTTTGTTCTTCTAAAGCAATGACTAAAACCTTCTCATTTGTGTTCGACTTATAGAAAGAATGGAGAGAGGATCCCAACGGTGAGTTCAAGAGGAAAGTCGCCCGCTGTGTGAGGAAAAGCCAAGAGATGGCATTCGACTAGATGCCCAATCATGGTTACATTTGTTAGTACATATACTCTCAGTTCCCATCTCCAGACATTTCAGTTTCAGGATTTATTTCTGCATTGATTTTAAAAACCCATCATGAGCTCATATCAATTTAATAGGTTTTTGTGTGGCAATGCTTTATCACGTAAATTGAATTCTAACCAGCCCCCCTAGATATGCCAGTTACAAACCTTAATAGGGGATCACCTTTATTTTATTCACCAGTTATTTGGGGTTGCACCAGTTAGGGATATCAGAGCAAAGCCACCGTTGGATAATTCTTTTTTTTTTTTTTTTTTTTTTTATCTGAATGTGTGAGTTATAGCACGTTTTGTTAATACCGATTCCCCCCCACCCTCTAGTGTGTCTGAATTATTTATTATCTTAATTATGATGAAATGTACTGCATGACACTTGTGTTTTGACGCTTTTTTAATCTGCCACTGAGCCATCAATTTTGAACAGTTTTTATGCAATTCTGGCGTGTTTTGTGAGTTTATGGTACTAGTAGAGGCTGATGGTCAGAATCGATGCTGATTTCCCTCCTTACTGACATGTCGGGACAGCCCTATTCCCTTAAAAAAAAACGACAAAACAATACCACAGATGTCTCTCAAAGGGCCATCTCTTTCTCTGCTGCCTTAAGTTGTTCTCCTGTCAAAAAGGAAAATTGTATTCAGTGATGTCAAGTCTGTCTCAATGTCTATTCACTTTTTGAGCTGGAATCCTCTTTTGGACAAACCAAAAAGTTACATATTTGCATGAGACAGAGAATATTTTTTGTATAAATGGTAAGCTCAAAAGCTGTATTTTTTGTGTATGTAAATATGATGTATTGTACCATAGCTCTATCAGTCATTTGTTTGTGATACCCCACCCCACCCGTAGTTTTGTATCTCATTTATGACTGTATCCTGTTCACTCTTCTGTTTCCGAAGGCCCCTTCATGTAATTGCTCATTAAAATGTAGCATTTGTATTACATATCTACTGTTTGTCCTTATGTTTTCTTCTCAGTCTTGTCTTTGTCCTGTTGTTCATGTCTTACTGTATGTCAGTCATGTAAAAAGCAGTTACCTCAATAACTTCTAAGGGTGCAAAAGATTCTTGGCAACACATCTTGTCAGTGATATTTGTTTGGTCTTGTGTACTAATGCAAATTTAATTGTATTGTTCAAAAGACAGAAAACATTAAGCAATAAGTTCTACATTTTCAGTCATGTTGAGTTGATTCAGTGGTGTGAAATTCCACAGCTTTATTCCAGTTTGTATGGTCCTTGGTGGCATATTGATTTTTGAGCACTATATGAATGTCATTATCATTTATGTTCTTAAGTTCAAATAAATAAAACCATTATTATGAACTCACTACACACCAAGCAGTGTTATTAACTCAAATGATTAAAAGTAGTTTTCATTAATAAATTATACATGCTGCCTTCGCAACTAACTGAAATAAGTTTAAGTACTAAAATGACGGTAACACTTTACAATAAGGTTCATTAGTTGAACAATACATTTATTACTGTATTTACTAATCTTCGTTAACATGATCAAACAATGAACAACTATTTTAACGTTAGTTCACAGTGTATTAACTAATGTTAAGATTTTAATAATATATTAGTAAATGTTGAAATTAACATTAACAAAGATGAATAAATGCTGTATAAGTGCAGTTCATTATAAGTTCATGTTAAGTAATGAACTTTAATGTAAAATGTTACCAAAATGACAAAAGCACATGTTCTAAAACTAAAATGAGAACTAAAATATAAATTAATTTGAAATATTAATAAAATTGTATATAAATATTACAAAAATAACAGTCTATTAGAAGTATGTCTTCATCCACTGACGAAAGATGCCGTTTCTCTTCAATAGATTTTTATTTGATCTGCTCCTGCTTTACATGACAGGCTGGAAATCAAATGCTTGATATCACCAGTAAAAAAACAGAATCAGAATAAACACGCTCGCATACACATAAAAGAAAAGAAAGAAAAAAAAAAACAGTCGTTGAAGAAAAAATCCATCCACATCCTACTCAGAAGTACCAAGGGAGATCCTGAGAGGTTTGTTACTGGCCAGGTGCAGACAGACTTTTGTTCATGAACTGTTTTTTCACAAAGCACACCCACCACTGTAGAACAAAGACATTTGAATGATTATCATGAGCACTTGATTAGAAAATAGTCAAATAACATGAATTTTAAACATTCGCGTTTGGTGAATCTTATGAAAATGGATAAATTACGTATATATGTACACACACAAAACTCTGAAATAAAAAAACAAACAAATATTATGTATGTATATATATATATATATATATATATATATATATATATATATATATATATATATATATATATATATATATATATATTTTTTTTTTAAATGTTTAAGAAATGTGCTTCATTGTATGGAGCCCGGCACATGACGTGCGGGGGAAAAAATATGTATATTGTAGCCATGAATAAACAATTCATTCTAATGACTTGCGTAAGCATGTTTTAATAATTAATTTCCATGTTTTAATTAAATCAAAATGAGGGAACAAATGAGTGGCCACTATTTACTAAAACAAGGGAACAGATTCTTAATTGTGAACAAATTCTTAAATCATGGCCACGATATATATTTATATAAAAAATGATATTTTTGTCTCCATGTGCGGGGCTCTGTATAATTGTCATGAAAATAATGTTGCAGCAAAAAAAAAAACAACCCCCCCCTAAATAAATGCTTAAAAAAAAAAGTTTTCTTAATTATCTTGAGAGGGAAAACTGCTTAACTGTCATTAAAATCATGTCACAATGCAAAAAACAAAACAACTTCCAAAAAAACTTCTTTTTTCTTTTGTCAATTAACTTGATTTGACTGATAATATTTAATGCCTCACCTTGCTTGGTTTGTCTGTCTGAGGGTCGAACACACGGTCACACAATCTCAGTCCTGTCTCCTGTCGGATTTGTTGCAGGTAAGCCCTCATCGTTTCTGTCCAAAAAGATAGTATCTAAATCAATTCGGCGATAGCACTTATAATAATCTCATAATAAAGAAGGTCTTAGTGGATGTACTTAATAAGACTCAGTAAAGTGGTGACCTCATTGTGCCATACCTTCCTCCTGTTTGTTGGTGGGTTTAACATACATTGCATTCAGAGGGAAGCCAGGTTCTCCAGGGATGGGAAAGTTGGTAATTCCCAGTGTGTACATCTCCTTCTCTCCTTGGCCCCTTGAACTGCACTAGAAATCATTTATAAGATTGTAGACAGATATTTATGGAGCATTAGCTATAAGGAAAAACCAACAACACCTGACAAACAATTAATCACTGAACAACTGAATAATACCATGAATTATACCATGAGTTATACCCCCCCCAACCTCCCCAATAGTTACCTTTTGGAGCTTCTTGAGGCATTCAGAGATGTAAAGAGTGGTGTAGATCAAAGTTCGATCTGCCTCATTCTATCAAAATTAAAGAAATTAGTATTTCATTTTACATCCTGCTTATATGCCACTTTATACAATACAGATTGTCAAAGCAGTGTCACAGTAATAGGAACATAACAGTGTTAATGTGGCAGAGTTCATCAATTATGAAACAAATTCAATTTTAGCTTTAAAGCAGCTCTACAGAAGACAAAAGTGTCATTATTCAGCTCAATTCAGTTCAATAACAGTGTCAAATGTTTCAAAGTTCAAAGTGACCTTTGTTAAAGAATTATAAGCCATGAACCAAGCCAATCAGCTACTAGGTGAACCACAACTTTAATTTGAAGCAAAAAAGTTTTTGAAAATTGGACACAAATACAAAGGTACAACAGTTGTAGTGAGGGAAAAACTATCCCATTAAGCATTGTGAACAGCATAATCAAATTAAAAACGATGGAGCAATATAAAACTACTAATTTTTGACAAAACTTTTCATTTGTTGATTATACAAAATATGCTTATATGTATATATATATAATATATAAAAACATTTCAGTATTTTGAGAGCACTGAGAAATGCTGCGTTCACGTCACCTCGTGTTTACCGGATTCTTGAAATGACAACACGTGATGTTATATTCGGAGCTGTTCACGTCCTCGGACTGGGAATTATGCGTTTCCATGGCACCTCTATCAACGCCTAAATGAATCTACAGCGGTCAGGTGGTACAGCGGCCACGTGGTACATGTGGGAGCTTTCAGAAAACTCCCAGCTTACAAGCTGTAATTACGAGCTCTACGAGGACGTGAACGCTTTTTACAAGCTAGAATCCTGTAACTACAGGAATTACGAGGCCACATGAACGCACCTATAGACTTGATTACATGGGAGTGGGTGGACATTTTCTGTACAGCATTATGGGTAATGTAGTTTTTCACCAGGAATTCCACTGTTAAACATTATTATTTTAAAAACAGTCTGCAATAATGTAGGCTGACGGCTTCAGCCGAGGCAGATGCCATGTTATTATTTAAAATAAATTTCCTTGTGGAGTTTTTGTGAGTTTTTACTTCTGGAACCCAACTGTTGTGCACTATAGCAGGGGTGTCAAACTCACATCCACATCAATTAGCTTAAACCCTAAATAAACGCACCCTGATCCAGCTAATCAAGTCCTTCGGACTTATTTGAAAACTACAAATACGCGTGTTGGAGCAGGGTTGGAACTAAACTCTGCAGGGCTGTGGCCCTCCAGGAGTTTGACACCCCTGCTCTAATGCAAACTACAGCAATCCAATAAATTCCTGATGGACAAAATCAAGTAATGTCCTACATTTTTCTTGTTCAAGAAGCTGTTTCACTTGGATATATAGACCTATGTCACAATAGGGAAGAAAAGACTATCGCAACTTCCATTTCATGCTGATTTTAAATTGCTCATAAGCATCTGAAATGCAACTAATTCAAATCTGATATTAAAAATGAATGTTTTTAAAAAAAAAGATTGTGTATATGCATATATGTAAAAAGTTTAAATGAAGATACAGAGAGAACCTTTATTCTTCTCGCTCAGGACAGACCTATGAATTCATGTTAAGGCATGCAAGTACATTTTTCAGGCTCCCGTACACTTCCTGCAGACATTCACCACTTACCTTAATTTCATAGTTCTTGAAGAAAACATTGGCTTTGAAGTAGTAGATGGCCTCATCGACAATATCTGTGTCTTTGGCTGAATATGAAAACAGGAAGGAACAGCTCATTTAAAAATACCCCTTACTAATGATGACCATTTAAGGAAGAATCTCAGAGCTCACTGTACTGCCTAAAATCAAGCAAACTTTCTTACTTTCTTTAGGAGCGGGACCCTTAAACTGTGTTTTAAGGGGCAATAACGCCATATTCCCCACCAGTTTGGTGTCTGCATCCATCAGGCTTGAGTGGTAAGCCTGAAGAGAGAGGGAGATTACATAAAATGCAAGAGTCAAACAGAACTATTTCTTTAATACAGCAATTTTGTTTTTAAAATGACCAATATCTGAAGAGAATCAGTGATCATTGCACTAAATGGAAATGAGGAAATACAGTTGTTTGCATCATGGACAGATGCAACAAATCAGCAACAAATTTCTGACAATTTCACATATATATTAGGCAATAAAGCATAAAGACCAAAACATAATAAAATACTACGTCCTTGTAAAACTGTTACATTTATAAAAAAAAAAAAAAAAAACCCAGAGTAAGATGATGCATAGGTTAGCTCTATGGCTAATAATGCTAAAATATTTTTCTTAGCTCCAGCTATAAAACGTGACACAACAACTGCTCATAAAGCAAAAAACAAAGCTCATCGTTTAAATTGTAATGTATGATAATTTCTTACCGGCATTTTGGTACAATATGTCCCAAATCTAGCAGGCAAAAAATGAATATGTCAGCGCTGCGAGCTGCCGCTTCCGCTGTCCCACCCTTCACAGATACAGGAAGTTCCAAGTACAATATCCCGTCATGACCACTGGGGGGCGCCGAATGACACCGGCTTTGCTACTGCACTTTTTTCCACCACAAAATCTTTATATCACTTATTTTAAATGGTATCGTATATCATTAAAATGTCCAATCTATTTTGACGTCACGGCAGTCAAAAACTAGCGAGCTTCTTACCTAGACAACATAAGTGCATTGGGTTTTAATAAGGATGTAATCAAGACCAGATTGCCAAATATTAATTTAACTTGTGAATAACCTAGATAAACCACTCTTCTGCAAGGATATGTCTTCCTTAATGATTCTAAGGCTGTAACGTTGATATATACGAAATGTTTTTTTTTTGTTAAAAATTCAAACCACATTTTGTCATTTCCATTTTTATTGCAAAAATAAATAGACAGTTCTAAAAAAAACTGATTACATTTTATAAAACTCTGCTAAGATTGAGATACAGCACAGGATTCAGTTGTATCCTTCAACCAATGACATTATGAACATGGCAAAATATTGTTTATATAAATGAAACTCTTAATTAGTGGAACACATCTATAGTCTGGCTTCAAAGTGGGATTTTCAAGAATCTGCTCTGTCTTGGAAGAACTCGTCAAAATTCGTGTTACTGGGTTCCTCATCAACTTCCTAGAGTGAGGGGAAAAAAAAGAATATTGTAAGTTTAATGTTTAAAATTATAATTTTGCTGTAATTTGTTCTACAACAAATATTATTTTAACAATAAACAAGCATTATAAATACACCATTGAATCAAACGTCAGTTCATAGCATATGGCAATACTAAGTAAGTAGCCCTAAGCACAAACCTTTGGCTCTTTAAACTCTAGGTCTTCACCATACTGTATGGAGAAATCAATGTGTTGCAGGACAATGTTGATGCCCTCCTCATCAGTGCGATCAAAGGGAAGGAATCGAACCATACTGTAATCATCAATCTAAAGAAAACAGTACAATTTCAACAGTTTACTAAAGAATGTTTCCTGTCAAGGCTGAACGATTTGTCCAAATCGAAATCGTGATATGGCTATGTGATTATCAAACTGCAAATGCTGCGATTTAATTACATAAATATACAGTGTGTGAGATGTAATGACAATCTTTATAAACATGTAGCCAAAAAAAACCCCTTTAGTTTGTTTTTTCGGCAAAAAATGAAAAAAACTAAATAAAACAAATCAATTCATAAATATTAGTATTAAAATTTTACAGTTATTATTACAGTTATTATTGTAAAATTATTATTATTAAATACTCAATTTGTAATGTGTACAGTCAAGTAATAAAATATTAAACAAATTAAGAAATATAAGGATAATAGTGATCTTTTTAGTCAATGAAAATGAAAATGTAGAAATTAGGACAAATATTAGAATTGTGTTTTTACAGTTGTACTGTAAAATAAAATTATTATTAAATACTTAATGTGTTTACAGTAAAGTAGTATTATTACAATGGTTTTTTGTTAATAAAAAATATAAATAATAAAAGTAATTTTAATAATAATTATCGTTATCATTTTATAGTCATATTTATAGAATAAAAAAAAAAAAAAAAATTGGCCAAATTTTGCAGCCCAACAAACATGCACAGTAAAATAGGAGCTTTTTTTTTTTTTTTTTTTTTAAATCGCATTTTTAATCTGAATTTTAATCTCATTTTTTAATCGCATTTTTAATCGGAATTTTGATCTCATTTTTTAATCGCATTTTTAATCGGAATTTTAATCTCATTTTTTAATCGCATTTTTAATCGGAATTTTAATCTCACCGGTGAGAGCGTCGAGGAGAGTTGAAATCAGGTTAACTTTATGGTAATGAGCTATGACGCGGTTCGGTGGCAACCAATTGGAATGTAGAGGTCCTCACTTGAGAGGCTTCTGATTGGTTGACGCGATTTGTCATTTACTTTGACCCTCCCGTCGGCGGCGGTTTGAATGAACAGTACAGCGTTGTTGGCAGGGCGGCCAAGGCGACTGTTGATGCTCTCGCTGGCGGCGGTGTGAACGCAATACATGTAATAATATTATACCAGTATTTATCAATGCCTTGACTCAAGGCTGAATCTTTGTAATTGTAACTTACCAAACCACATATGGCCTTGGTTAATTTTCTGAATTTCTTGCTTCTCAAACCAACAGAGTTGTCCTCCATCATTGAGTACATATCTGGGTCTAGATACCTGCACACAAAAAAACAAACAAACAAACAAAAAAAAAACAAACACCCACACACAGTCATCTAAATATAGGTTAAAAATCTGAATTATAAACAGATCTTATTTCAACATCTCTCAAAACATACTTCTCTATTTCCTTCTTAGCCTTTGGACTGAGTAGATCCATTTTGGTCATTATGTTGACTTGTGGAATTTCTAGAATGACCATAGCACTCAAGGCAGCCATAACTCCAGAGATGAACTAGAAAATGAATTAAAACAAATATAACCTTTATGTTTTTACCATTTCAATCATTTTTTATTCAAAATTACTATAAAAATCCAGCCCACACTTGCTGAAACAGATTTCACTTCCACTTTATAGAACAGTAATACTTATATTTATTTGTATAGAACAACATGAGACTGTTTTTTAAATTATTTGACAAGCCTTACCTTGAAGGTCTCGACCATGAACTGCGAGTCAACCAGGAAGACGCCACACACACGGAACTCCCACTGCTGCAGCTGTTCCACAAGCTGCTTCATAACAGGCAGATGTGTGTACAGCTCGATCTGACCTGCAGTCAAGAGGACACAACACTCTTTACCATTCCATTCCAGTCCTCAACAGCACCATACATCTGGCACATCACCTCTTACCAGGGCAATCAAACAGTATGTAGTCATCCTCCACATGACCAAGACTCTCCTCCAGCCAGTCAAAGTTGTTGGCGAAATACTCCATACAGAAGATCAGTCCTCCATTGGGGCCGAATCTCAGGGAGTCATCCTCCATAACATCATCCACCTGGATCAGCTCTCGAATATCTGCATACGGAGTCAATTGTATCAGAACACACTAGATGTCTTTAAACACAAACTAGTTACAGAAATGACACTTTTGAGCTCTGCCTAAAAAAAAGTGTGAGAGAATATTTCAGCAAAAAACAATGTAAACCTATATGCAGTTTTATTTCTAGGATGTTGGATAAGTTAACATAAATGACAAATGCAACACTAGTCATGAAATACAAAAATTGTAAGCATTTTTACAATTTTAAAGGTGTCATCGAATGTTTTTTTACAAGATGTAATATAAGTCTAAGGTGTCTCCTGAATGTGTCTGTGAAGTTTCAGCTCAAAATACCCCATAGATTTTGTTTAATTCATTTTTTTAACTGCCTATTTTGGGGCATAATTAGAAATGCGCCGATTCATGCTGCGGCCCCTTTAATTGCTCGCGCTCTCCGCCCCCTTCCGAGCTCTCGACTCTATCATTGCATAAACAAAGTTCACACAGCTAATATAACACTCCAAATGGATCTTTACAAGATGTTCGTCATTCATGCTGCATGCATACATCGGATCATGTGAGTATAGTATTTATTTGGATGTTTACATTTGATTCTGAATGAGTTTGTGACTATGCTCCGTGGCTAACGGGCTAATGCTACACTGTTGGAGAGATTTATAAAGAATGAAGTTGTGTTTATGAATTACACAGACTGCAAGTGTTTAAAAATGAAAATAGCTTTGGCTCTTGTCTCCATGAATACAGTAAGAAACGATGGTAACTTTAACCACATTTAACAGTACATTAGCAACATGCTAACAAAACATTTAGAAAGACTTACAAATATTTAGTTTACAAATATCACTAAAAATGCCATGTTATCATGGATCATGTCAGTTATTATCTCTCCATCTGCCATTTTTCGCTGTTGTCCTTGCTTGCTTACCTAGTCTGATGATTCAGCTGTGCACAGATGAATACTGGCTGCCCTTGTCTAATGCCTTGAACATGGGCTGGCATATGCAAATATTGGGGTCATACATATTAATGATCCCAACTGTTATTTAACAGTCTGTGTTATGTTGATATTCGCCTGTTCTTCGGAGGTCTTTTAAACAAATGAGGTTTACATAAGAAGGAGGAAACAATGGAGTTTGAGACTCACTGTATGTCATTTCCATGTACTGAACTTATTTAACTATGCCAAGGTAAATTCAATTTTTTAATTCTAGGGCACCTTTAATAACGTTTAACAAATCACTGTATTAAAACGACTATTAAAACAACGTTTTTTTTTTTACAGTATTTGTCACTGCCATTATATATAATATAATCTGTAAAATAGATGGTGTACTGTGTGTATATCTATGTATTGATTCCTCACCTGCCATGACAGGATACTCAAAATGTTCTGCAGCTGGATCCAGATTCACCACCTGTACAGATCTGTTGAGGGCCTGGCAATGCTCTATCATTGTGGCACAGTAAGTACTCTGGAAAAAAGAGAGAAAATAACTCAATTCAATATTAAAATCACTATACAATTTTGAAAGCAACGATATAACACTGGTTCATGCTTTGTACTTTTATTCACGCGCAATGCAGAATAAGTTTTACTTCAACACAGATATATAATAAAACAACAAAATCATAATTATTATGGATCATCTAGTATGAGTTACCTTTCCACTTCCGGCAGGACCCATCACTAGTTGCGCGTATCGAGGCATAGTCAGATCTCCAGCAGCACTAGATGTTATGTCGTTTTCACTTATCTCACAGAAAAACGTTATTTACCTCGGCAGTGTGTTTCACTTACAATTTCTACAGTCGCCATGCTGTCTTTTCGTCACTTACGGAAGCCCGCTAGAGTCAAAACACTGGAAACGCGCTCACGCGCATTATCGGATGGTATTACAGGTCGTCTTATATCACTTGTAAATATTCTACAGGTCTCACAGTTCAGGTAACACGCCGGCATGAAAAAGCACGTGAAATTCCTTGAAAACAACAGCGATAAAAGCCGTCTGCACCACAAAAAGTCATTTTTGCCTTTAAGGTAAGCAACAGAATATCATAACATAGCTGTTCAAATTACTTTTTTGAGTTGTTTTCACATACATTATGTGATTCCAATGATATAATGTCTTGACAGGCCATCTGGTCTCAACCATGTGCAAACTGGTAAGTTTGTTACATAAATAATTATTAATTGACAAAATTAGCAATTTCTGCCTTTGTTATTTGGGACACCAAGTCATCTCAAAAGCAAAGTGTCCTAGACAGTTAAAAGTTAAAATGATAATAAAATCAGATATTTTTCTGTTTACAAATATTTTATTGTCCTTTATAATAATGTGTTGCTTTAATTTTGTATAATATACATAACTTTAGAGCATTAATTTGCATGCTGTACTATCCTAAAGTAGTTCCTGAATCACATCACTTCATTTTTATAGCACCTCTTTTGCTGTATACATCTGCAATGTATACAGCATGTACAGTAAATTTGACCTCAAAGCACAACTATTTTATCTCCCCAGCAACCTGACAGTTTTTTGTTTCTTTTTTCCCCCATATGGCTACAGTAGCAAGCTTAATCTGTGTAAATTACAGAAACGTTACACCTGTATAATTTGGACAGAGTAACCAGAGTCTCTGACCCAATTGAGTTGGGAAAAAAATCCTCTGAAGACAAACAGCTGTTATATGTGTAGTAAACCAGTATCTTGGAGTTATTACTTTAGTAACTTGTTGTGTGAATATTCATTTAAAGTACTTAAATTCTCTTCTTATCCAGGAAAAACAAGCTCAGTATTTGGATATAAAATACAGAGACCTGCAACTGTACAAGTGCCAGAACAAAATCGGGACATTAAAACTATTCATATCCCTAAGACCATGACTGCTGCTCCATTTTTACAGGTATTTCATGAAAATGTACTTAACCCTTGTGTGTTAATTTTAAAGTGACTCTCATGTACTTAGGGGACAAATGTCCATGTAAAAAATATGTCATAAAATTTGAAGTTTGGGAGCACAGACTTAAGTTTGGTCTCATTTTAAAGAAGACCCATGGCAGATTATTGTTAAAATGAAAACAGTTTTAAAAAGTAAACAAAGTTAGAGAGGTTTAAGTTTATGAAAATCGAATTGTTTTTAATGTAAAATATATATTTTATAACACTCAAAAACTGTTAGAAAATCAAAGCTATAAATCCAAGTGTTAGATTGCTAACAGAATGAAAGCCTAAACAAAGGCTGCATCATTTTATAGTTTAATGGCCCTGATTAAAAGTTGCTGTTTTAATGGGGACATTTTTGTCTTTAAGGTCCTGAGTGTAACTATTTTGTGTATATATAATATATTAAACAAAATGAAGGTTAAATATTAAAATTCCAATAAAAATACACACTTCTGGAAAAAATGTATGCAGTTGGCCCTAACAAAAAATAAATAAATAAAAAAACACTGACAAAGGTCAGATTTGCAATTTTTTGTATGACAATATCTGATTCAGCAGCTATAAGAACATTCTGTCAAGTAACTTAATTCACATTGAAATAAACCCTATCATTTTCAGCATCCAGGCTTGACACCCGGACAGAAGCGTTTCCTGTACAGTATCGCAGAGGCCTACAGCAAAGAGCACATGCGGCAGCTAATACGTCAACATTATATGAATGTATTACACAGGTGTATCAGGACAGGTGAACCATCACATCATATGAGAACGGGATTTATTTTGCCTGTATTAGCAAGAACTTGCATTACATTGAAATGTTTGACATATTACAACTTATCATACTCTGTGTTTAGTGCCGGATGAGAATCACGTGAATGTAAATGTGAAACTGCAGATGTCAACGTACACCCCAGAAGCAGAACACATGACAAACTCCAAAAGTACATCTACGAGCAAGACAAAAGAAAGCAGAAAGAGATCTTCAACTTCAGTTAAGAAAACAACTTTACCTAAAATCGTCAATCATCAAAGGCAAGTAAATGATGCCATCTGCAAAACTGTTGAAAGGCTTAGCTGTAAACTTAATATTTAAATACTCCACAGAGTGTCTTCTGGATTTGCAAAATCGAACATGGTACAGTCAAGGAAACGGAGGACTACCATTGCAAACCATGCTTCTTCACGGGGTAGGTTTGTTCCACTACAGAATATAAATAGTGCAATGTACAGGATTCTTTATGATCCGGATATTATGAACATTTTAGGTTCCTGTTTTGCATTTAATTAAAGCATACAATGTATTTAACATTATTCAAAATGGACCTAAATTTCCAGGATCACGCCCATGGGAAGCTGACTTTGAATGGGAGGCACCTGAAACAGATTCTTACCTTGCTGGACACATGAGTGGCCTGTCTTTCAACGAAACGGAAGATGATAACGAGGACTTTCTATTTCTTACCAACGCATCAATCTATGGTTTTGTCATTTAAGAAAAAATCTTAAAACATATCCTGAACAATCCAGTCGTTCCAGACATTTCAAAATAGTTATTTTAATAAAGTGTTCTGTGTTTTCTTTAACCCTTAAAGGGTTAGTTCACCCAAAAATGAAAATTCTGTCATCTATTACTTACCCTCATGCCGTTCCACACCCGTAAAAAAAAATTTTCCATTCATTTTTTGTAAAAATTGTATAGGGTCGCTAATGACCCAAGGTGTGTAACAATGTTAGTATATATTTTTTTCTGCACGATAATTTAATCTTTGATGACTGATCAAGTGCAATTTACCTTTATTCCACAAGGTGGCAATGTCTGAAACACAATGATGAATTATAGTTTTGTGAATATGTGTGAGATCATGAATATGAGCCAGATGCTGATGAGGACAGTGATGATGGTATAAAACTCAAACCGAACCCTTCCAAGCTCCAAAAGGTAACAAAATATGTTTTACTTTATTCTTCTATAATTGTTACTCTAATATCAGAAGAGTTTTGTATTAATCGCAACAGGTAGAGATCTATCCGTGTTAGATCTAGATCTGGGTCGCAAAACACCTGAATATGTAACAATGATTGTTGAAACATTCATGCATTTAAGCGTTAAAAAATAATGACACCGCTCATGTGATGTGGGGTTTTATTTTATGAAAGACGACAACACAGGCCTTGAAAAATTAATAGGGGACATAACATATTTATAAGACTAATTCGCACTAACATTATGCAAATAATGCAACATTATTGCATTTTCAACAACCATCTGCTGAAATCACAAATGATGACATTCTGGTGACATATAAACAGTATTATATATTACATTAAAATATAGCGTAACGTTATGATACAGCATTTGTACGATGGTGACGTTCAGGTGAGAGGGAATGACGAGATTAGCATCCTGAAAGAAGGCAGCTGACAGCATCATCGTTCTTTACGACTTTTTGTATTCGATTCTCTCGACTTTGACGTCGTCTCCAATGAGCTGATAGACATATGTTACCACTGTGGATGCTTGAATGTCCATCAAAACAAATGATGGTGTGATGTTGCTGTGAAAAGACAATTTGATCTCAAATCATCCACATAACATTGCATATAACATTTGATTAAACATGATGTGGAGAAGATAAAAGTAAATGTTATACCTTTCCAGTGCGCTATAGGCCCCTGTGGCAGATCCGGGGTTTATATAAAATTTGTTCTCATTCTCAAAAGCCTCAAATTTGTGTGTGTGGCCAGAAATGAGAATATCAACATCCAGCTGCCTTTGAAGCAGCGCCAAGCTCGCCATGTCACCCCATGGGATCACCTGGTGTCCGTGGATCAGACCGATTTTAAACTGCCCCACTGTCACCACCTTCTGCTCCGGGTAATTCAAGTTCTGTCATTTAGAAATGAGAAATGTGGATGATTCAAAAAAAGTGCATAAACAACAATGAAAATAGAAATAGGAAATAAAAGTCAACCTCATCAAAGTCTCCTCTGACAATGTGCACGTCTCCAGCGAGTGTTTTCAGGTAGTCATAGCTCTCCTTTGTACAGAGGTTTCCTGTGCAGAGGATGTGCTGAATCTTGCCAGGCACCAGCAACTTTTTGAATTTGGGAGGCAGGGTGTTGCATCGGTGGGGAATGTGCAGGTCACCTAATACAAGCACCAGCTAATGGCGAAATACATCTTGTTAGCGTTCAAACGTCACTTGTTGGACACTCAGAGTAAAGGAAAAGTGGAGTCGCAAGCAATGCGTTGCTGTCTGAATAAAATCTTAATTAAAATATTTTGGGAAAGAATGTTTTGCTTTTGGAGTCTATTTGGAAGCATTAGCATTATGTAATAATTGATAATGAGCAAATTTTCTTCAGACAACAACTGGGGAAAAGCTGAGCAAGAGAGCTGCTTCTAAGACTGTTAGCTCAGTTGAACTTGCTGACTCTAAAACAGGCTGAGGTCAAATTGTTCACATACAAGCCTAAATAAAAATGTTTGGTAGAATCAGATGTGTGGTACTGGACAAAACTTTGGAATAGCATACTAACATCCTATACTGTGGCTGCATCCAAATAGCATAGTGCCCTACTATATAGTAGGCCAACAAACTGTATGTGAAAATGTCCAAATTCAAAGTATTCATAAAACAGCAGGTTGACTTATTACTTCCAGCAAGATTCTGAAGTGTGTATCCAGTGGACACTTTACTATCCCATGAGGTCATGGGAAAGGATTTGCAAACAGCAGTGAAGTGATGCAATTGACAATGGTAGGTCACATGACAATGAAAACATGGTGAATGTTGTATGTCTGGATTCAATTCATACTACACACATTCATCCCAGGTGAAAAAAGGACATTTCAATAATGTACTTAATGTGCTCTATTTTCGTGCACTAATTTTGTATTTAATATAGTAAAAATTCTTCTTTAGTGTGTTTTAAGATAATCTTAAGAACATCTAAGTGTACTCAACTGTGCTATTTTGAGACAGCATGAAATATGAACTAAAATGTGCTTTTAATATACTATGTATACACTCTGTATTTAAAAAATACATTTAGCTACCACTTGCAGTACACTATGGGTTCAAATGTACTATAAGTGGTATCTAAATACACTTTTAAATACAGATATAGTATATTAAAAGCACATTTTAGTTCATATTTCATAGTGTCTCAAAATAGCACAGTTGAGTACACTTAGATGTTCTTAAGATTATCTTCAGAATTACTAAAGTATAATTTTTAGTATATTAAGTACAAAATTAGTGCGTGAAAATAGAGCACTTTAAGTACATTATAGAAATGTACTTTTTTCACCTGGGATACTATATAGAACATACTTTTAATGTACTTATTCAAAAGAAGTACCTATTCAAGAGAGTATGATATTTTCGATGCAGCCTAACTATTTCTGCAGTATCTAGCTACATGATGTGCAGAATGCAGATTTTCTGTATGCAGTATGAAATCTTTCATTATTTGATCAAACTGCTGAAAGTTAAGACATCTGAACACAAAAGTGTATTAAAATGCAAACTGACAATTTTCTATTTCTAATTTGATAACAGAATAAAAGTGCAGAGAATAAATAATGTACAGCATGTTACTACAAAAGCATACTTGTTTTTGAGATGTTTCATTGTTGTATACGGTTTCACATACTTTAAATAAAACAGTAGGCACGCACCATTCAGGATATATTGTGCAGTACACAGTAATCAAGTATCCCTTTCCAAACATAACTCATTATTCCCATGAGACTGGTATGTCTGACTCATTCTCACTGATACTCTATTTAGCCTGTGTTTAAAATATACACCACAATGTTCATAAAATATGCAAAACACAAATAATGTGTTGCTGTAATGCTTAGAAACAGGATGATGCATGTTCAACATGCCTAGACAGATAAGTATTAAGCAATTTGAATCATTCTGCAAGCTAATAATTAGATTATTAGCTACTTTATGATCACAGACAGAAAAAAGAACATCATAAACCCAGAGAAGCTTAAACAGAAGTAAGTCTGAGAGAGACGAATCCCAGAGAAAGCAGCAGCACTATTCTAAAATTCAGAAAACCGTGAGCACGAGAGGTCTGGAGAGGCACTTACTCTGTGACCAGCCTGAATACGATGCAGATGTCAGGAAGGGGAACAGTGGGTGAGGAAGGGTTTGAGGAAGGGGATGTGGATGCATGATCATGACAAAAAACAACATACAAAAGATTAAAGGTGATGTGAGACAGAAGGAAAACTGAAACAAAGTGGATAAATAATATCGACTGGAAAACTCAACACAAATGAGAATGAATGTTAGCTGATTGTGGTTGAATGAATGGCACTTGCAGGTTAGTGTGAAGCTTAGGGTAAGAGCTGCCGACGCTTCCCATAAGAACAGTCTCACTTTAAGCACTCCAAAAGCATTTCGATGACAACTGTTCAGCTTGAAAGCCCTAAAGTCTGTCAAACTGATTTTGAAAGATATTTACTGCTGCGCAAACACATTTTTAAATGTTGCTTTTTTTTTTTTACATCTAACAAAAAGGACACTGTAGACTGAAAACAAAGTAAACGTTTTTTTTTTTTTTTTTTTTTTAAATTGCCTTGTCTACATTGACTTTCATTTTGTAAACAACATGTTAACTTCATAATATATAATATACTAGAAGAACAGTTTTATGTTAGCCACTGTAGGCTAGCATTTTGTTATTGGACTAATCATTAAGCATTACCACACTATACTAAGTATCGAAACACTGAAACGCATAATTAATTTATAGCAATGAATATACTTCGAGTGTCATTGATTATATCCCTTTAAAACAGTCTGACTGACTACATTCTGACTCGATTCAACATGGGTTGAATCACTCAAGCAGCGTTAGCTCGCTGCTGTCATGTGACCATTCAGTGCTAAAATACCAGATTTTTTGGGAAAGCAGCTTAAATATCTACTCGGTCGTATGGTTTTAAAATGAAACCAAAAAGTACGAGAATCTTCTGGTAAAGAAACCTATTCTGATAAATAAACACGTACCATTTTGTCCAGCTGCGTGTTTGAAACAGAGCTCAGGAAGCTGATGTTGACTCGTAAGGCCAGAAACTCAATGTTGCCAGGTCACGCGAGAGAAATAAGCAACCTGGTGAAAAGCTCAAATTCGCTTATAAAAAGCGCACCTGGCAACACACTTCAACAAGGCGAAAGCAACACAGCGCCATCTGGCGCACACATATTTAACCGAAATGTTCAGAAGTTGTTTATTTATATTTTTTATTGCGTTTAAAACTGGAAGTTCTGAACAATATTAATATGTTTCCTGAACATCATGAAAGTGGATGGGCTAGAAGTAGTACAAGTCTTCCAAAAACAAATAATGCTTTATGTAAAGAGCAGAGTGAAATTGTATGTTGTTATTCACTTGCCTTTTAAAATCTAACTTGATAGCCATGGTCTCCATTCACTTTTGTTGTTTTGTTGTATAAGAGCATTCTAGCCTAACTCTTTTTGTGTTCCATAGAAGAAAGAGATTCAAAAGACAAGGGTGAGGAAATTATATCAGAATGTTCATATTTGGGTGAACACTATCCTTTTTACACACAGACTTTGTGTGATTTGTTTTTATAATAACCATCTCTGTAGACTAATAAGTGAACTTGAAAAATGTGAACACGTTTCATAATCATTCTTGATTATTAGTCTAAAACTCACTACAACTCACTATATTCAAACCACTATGATGTCAGCAATGTGAACCTGTAATTAAACAGACTGTTTAGCACTATAAGCACTATTTAAATTAGCAAAAGCATTTTGAAACAAAAGTTTTGTTATTAATATTGCATATACATTACAACATATAAAACCTACTCCATTAACAATGTGGCAACTTTGACCTGACATTTATGATATGTGTTCAGTTTAGGCTATGTCAGTGTGTTTTCATTGTTTTAATTTGTTTACCCAATAGGTAATACATTTAAATTTTAACAGGAGGTAATTTGGATAAAAACGTGTGATTCTGTGTTTTGCAGCTAGGTGTCAGTGCAACATAAGAAAGAAGAAGAAAAAAAGACTGAGCGAAAACCAGAGGCTGAACCTTTGAAAATGAGTGTTAATATGTCTATTATATGATTTAGAAATTCATTTTAATCTGTATACTTCACTACTGCCTTTGAAATTTCATGCTTAGTTTTGGCTCTTTTATTTCCAAAGGATAAGTTATATGCCACATAGTTATATGATATCCAAAGTATAATAGTATATATAGTATAGTATCTACTCACAATGAAAGTTAGGTAGTTTTATGAGGCAGTCATGTAACTCATAAACCCTGACCATGGTTTGGTGGGTGCGTAATAACCTGGTAGAGACACCTGAATGTCTTTTCCTGATTAGAGATGAGGGGGGTGATCCAGAACATGAAGTATTTTGGCAAGAAGACCCAGAACCCCAGCCTTGTGCTACTGATTGTTGGGCTGAGGGATGAGTGCCTGTGTTACATGCTGCTCAGGAATAGGACAACGCTTTGTTGCAGGTAAGAAAACGATTGGGGATTGGGCCAGTGAAGATTCTCTCACTTTGACTTTCAAACAACCATCTTTTAGGTTGACTTTCTAAATATGTTATATCTTTGCAGTGGTGGAAATTTCATCATATGAATTTATGCTTAGTAGAATAAATTGTGTTATAGGAGAGGATCTCTCCGGGATGAGATTCGGATGCACAATTAAGGATCAGAATTAATCAATAGCAATTTGTTTTATCTCGTGCGTCTTTTGTATTTTTTTCTCTCTCTCTCTCCCTCATTATGCATTGTCATGTATAATGTTAAAGGTGCCCTAGAATTAAAAATAGAATTTTTCTTGGCATAGTTCAGTACATGGAAATGACAGTGAGTCTCAAACACCATTGTTTCCGCCTTCTTATGTAAATCTCATTTGTTTAAAAGACCTCAGAAGAACAGGTGAATCTCAACATAACACCGACTGTTACGTAACAGTCGGGATCATTAATATGTATGACCCCAATATTGCATTTTCCAGCTCATGTTCAAGGAATTAGACAAGGGCAGCCAGTATTAACGTCTGGATCTGTGCACAGCTGAATTATCAGACTAGGTAAGCAAGCAAGAACAATAGCGAAACATGGCAGATGGAGCAATAATAACTGACATGATCCATGATAACATGATATTTTTAGTGATATTTGTAAATTGTCTTTCTAAATGTTTCGTTAGCATGTTGTTAATGTACTGTTAAATGTGGTTAAAGTTACCATCGTTTCTTCTGTATTCACGGAGACAAGAGCGTTGTTATTTTCATTTTTTGCAGTCTGTATAATTCATAAACACAACTTCATTCTTTATAAATCTCTCCAACAGTGTGTAATGTTAGCTTTAGCCATGGAGCACAGCCTCAAATTCATTCAGAATCAAATGTAAACATCCAAATAAATACCATACTTACGCGATTAGACATGCTGCATGATGAACACTTTGTAAAGATCCATTTTGAGGGTTATATCAGCTGTGTGAACTTTGTTTATGCACTGTTTAAGGCAAGCGCGAGCTCCGTGGGCGGAGAGTGGGAGCATTTAAAGGGGCCGCAGCCTAAATCGGCTCATATTTAATGATGCCCCAAAATAGGCAGTTAAATTTATTAAAAAAAAAGATCGGGTATTTTGAACTGAAACTTCACAGACACATTTAGGGGACACCTTAGACTTATATTACATCTTTTAAAAAGATGTTCTACAGCACCTTTAAAGTGTGCCTAGAGCCTGTAACCCTTACTATGATTGTATCGTATCTGTCACGGTTGCACACAAGAACAAGATGGTAGATCCAAGTGCAGCATAAGTATTTATTGGGGAGTCCAGAAACGTAAATCCAAGGCAGGCAAGAGGTCAAAAATCCAGATAATCAGTCCACAAAACAACAAGCCAGAGATACAAAACAGTGCACGTAACAAATACAACAAACCACAACTGAGGACAGAAACAACTGAGATTAAATAGACAGACACTAATGAACAAACACAAAACAGCTGGGTGCAAAGACAATGAGATAATGAGTCCAGGAGTGAGTATGGTTATTGTAGTCCAATAGGTGAAAACAAGAGTCCAAGATGGAGTGCCCTCTAGTGGCTGATAGGGCACTCTCACTGGTGATCATGACATTACCCCCCCTCAAAGGAGTGGCTACTAGACGCTCCACCAGACAACAAAAATGAAAAACACAAAAACTCAGGAGGGAGGTGGACAGGAGGAGGATCAGGGGGAGGGATGGTGGGCCAGGACCAGAGCCCTCAACCGAAGGCCAGGGGGGAGCCGGTGGAACAGACCACGGGGGCTCTAAGAGGGTCGGGGTCCTGGCTGAATGCCAGGGCGGCACTGGAGGAACTGACCAGGCGGGTTCCCTGGGGTCTGGAGTCCTGGCTGGTTGCCATGGCGGCGCTGGAGGAACTGACCAGGCGGGTTCCAGCGGTTCCAACGGCCGGGGCAGTGGCAGCAGGGCAGGAAGCCTGGACGACGGCGGCAGGACAGAAGGCTTGGTTGACGGCGGCAGGACTGAAGATCTGGGCGGTGGCGGCAGGGCAGAAGGCTTGGACGGCGGCGGCAGGGCAGACCAAGGGTGCTCCGTGACCGTATCAGGGAGAGCGGGCAGCTCGGTGACGACCTCCGTGGCCGTATCAGGGAGAGCGGGCAGCTCGGTGACGGCCTCCGTGGCCGTATCAGGGACAGCGGGCAGCTCGGTGACGACCTCCGTGGCCGTATCAGGGACAGCGGGCAGCTCGGTGACGGCCTCCATGGCCGTATCAGGGAGAGCGGACAGCTCGATGAAGGCAGCGGGCTCGGGCTGCTCCGGGACGGCAGCGGGCTCGGGCTGCTCAGGCGACGGCGGCAGGGCAAGGCGCTTCGGTGGCGCCGGCAGGGCAAGGTGCTTGGAGAACCCACGATCAACCACTAGAGTGGTCTCCAGGCCTTGTAGGATGGAGGAAGCCCTTTTCCTCCTCCTCCACTTATGAGGGTGAGGCGGTGGCTTACCCAAAATGGCCTCACTGGCTGGAGCGGACTTACTGACTGGAGCGTACTCTGGAGTGGACTTACTGACTGGAGCGGACTCACTGACTGAAGCGGGCTCAGGAGTGGACTCACTGACTGGAACGGGCTCTGGAGTGGACTCACTGACTGGAGCGGGCTCTGGAGTGGACTCACTGACTGGAGCGGGCTCTGGAGTGGACTCACTGACTGGAGCGGGCTCTGGAGTGGACTCACTGACTGGAGCGGGCTCTGGAGTGGACTCACTGACTGGAGCGGGCTCTGGAGTGGACTCACTGACTGGAGCGGGCTCTGGAGTGGACTCACTGACTGGAGCGGGCTCTGGAGTGGACTCACTGACTGGAGCGGGCTCTGGAGTGGACTCACTGACTGGAGCGGGCTCTGGAGTGGACTCACTGACTGGAGCGGGCTCTGGAGTGGACTCACTGACTGGAGCGGGCTCTGGAGTGGACTCACTGACTGGAGCGGGCTCTGGAGTGGACTCACTGACTGGAGCGGGCTCTGGAGTGGACTCACTGGATGGAGCAGCCTCCCTGACTGGAGTGGGCTCTGGAATGGACTCACTGCCTGGAGTGGGCTCACAGGCTGGAGCAGACTCCGGGAAGGCCTCCAGGCCTTGAAGGATGACTGAAGCCTTCCTCCTCTTCCTCCTCTTACGTGAGTGAGGCACTGAACCTGTGCCCACCTCCTCTGTAGACTCTGGAGTGAATTCACAGGCTGGAGCGGGCTCTGGAGCGGACTCACTGGCCGGAGCGGACTCACTGGCCGGAGCGGGCTCTGGAGTGAACTCACTGGCTGGAGCGGACTCACTGGCTGGAGCGGACTCACTGGCTGGAGCGGACTCACTGGCTGGAGCGGACTCACTGGCTGGAGCGGACTCACTGGCTGGAGCGGACTCACTGGCTGGAGCGGACTCACTGGCTGGAGCGGACTCACTGGCTGGAGCGGACTCTGGAGTGGACTCACTAGCTGGAGCGGGCTCTGGAGCGGACCCACTGACTGGAGCGGACTCACTGACTGGAACCTTTCTCCTCCTCTTCCCTTTCCTCCGTGTGGGAAGCGGAGATTCAGCGTCCACCTCTTTAGTGGCCTCAGGAACGGATTCATGGGCTGGAGTGCATTCTGGCTGAGCATCTGTTGCCCACTGGGCTCTATGAGAGAGATAGCTAAAAAAAACCCAGAAGTCCAAGATTTGAAGACCCTTCATCTCCCATTGGGGCAACGGGTCATCCAGACCTGCATTTAAAATCTCCTTAAGCGCCTCATCATTGTAGCCCAGCCCCACCGTCCTCGTCCAGAAGGACTGGGCAAAGCACCCTACCTCCCAGCCGTCCTGACGTTGGGCCGTCAATGCCCGAACTCGAGCCATCCGTTCCCTCGTGGTGGCTGGCGGAGAAATCCGGAAGCTCATGCTGCTGGATCTGTTAATGGTGGTTTGTTCTGTCACGGTTGCACACAAGAACAAGATGGTAGATCCAAGTGCAGCATAAGTATTTATTGGGGAGTCCAGAAACGTAAATCCAAGGCAGGCAAGAGGTCAAAATCCAGATAATCAGTCCACAAAACAACAAGCCAGAGATACAAAACAGTGCACGTAACAAATACAACAAACCACAACTGAGGACAGAAACAACTGAGATTAAATAGACAGACACTAATGAACAAACACAAAACAGCTGGGTGCAAAGACAATGAGATAATGAGTCCAGGAGTGAGTATGGTTATTGTAGTCCAATAGGTGAAAACAAGAGTCCAAGATGGAGTGCCCTCTAGTGGCTGATAGGGCACTCTCACTGGTGATCATGACAGTATCAACTTTCCAAAAAATATACATTTTTGTAAATGAAATGTTTGTAAAAACAACAACAACAACAACAACAATAGTATGAAGCAAATAACAAAACAACAACAACAACAACAAAATACCCAAAAAGAAACAAGATTAATTGACTTACCCCATTGGCAGATATATATATATATATATATATATAGATATATATATATATATATATATATATATATATATATATATTGCTTGTTTTACTTCATTTTGATTTTTTTCCCCAAAAACATGAAAAAAATCTTTTGTCATTTTACTTATCTAGTAAAAGCCTGTGGAATTAAGATTTTTTTTTTATTTTTGGACTGGAAACGAGACAAAAATACTAAGGGTATGTTTACACAACAAAGGAACTAAAAACGGAACGTTTTTTTCTTTGTGCAGATGACAACGCAAACAACTAAAAACGCTGTATTACGCATACCAGGCAAGTAGTTGGCGAAGTCACTTTGTAAAGAAAGACTACGCACCTGCACATATACGCATTCTTTTACAGAGCACTCGCCTCGTGCATGCCTATCCATCTTATTTTTACAGTTTACTGCACTTTGATATTCTTCAGCTTCTCCTTCCACAACAAACAATCACAGTAGCCAAAGTCAAACTGCACAACTAAAGCAAATACTGACCACCATAATGGTTACTGAAATCTGAAATCTTTTTTCGTTTTTTTTCGTTTTCTGTCAAAAGTGAAGCTGGTAATACTGTTTGTGGAGTTGTTTAATCCTCCTCTGCTGAGATCTTGAAATATTTAATTCATGTGATAAGATTTGGTACTGCATATTTATAGATTTATTGAACATATAAGCCAGTGGTCTCAAACTGGAGGGCCAACTGTGCAAAGCTGTGGCCGTCCAAGAGTTGAGTTTGAGAACACTGATATAAGCAGTACACCAGGGGTGTCCAACCCTGCTCCTGGAGGGCTACTGTCCTGCAGATTTCAGCTCCAACCCTGCCCCAACACACCTGTCTGTAATTATCAAGCAGCCTTAAACACCATGACTAGCTGGGCTGCGTTTAGCCCTGACAAAACGTTGTGAATTTATTTTGATGTTAATTATGAGCTGTTTCTTTAATACCGCGTGGTCTATATGCTGTTACTGATTGGGCTGACATTTTTGACACACCCACCAAACAAGAGAAAACATATCTCAAACCCCATTGCACACCGCTTCCAGGAAACATGTTGTTCAACCCAGAAACTGTAGCAAAACTTTGCACACCGGTTTGAGCTTGAATGTGCCCTTGGTTCAGGCAGAGATTTTATTATTATGGGTCTGTATCTCTTACCATTGGAGAAAGTGTAACGGCTAACTTAACCACGTGCGGCACCTCTCAGCCTATCGTGTAATGGTCTCTGGTCTCCTTTCCTGCGTACTGGCATCCTTTACCGCAGCTGCAGCATTAGCCGTTATTTTGGCTTAGTTGGCTAAAGGTTGCAGGCTTGTCATCTAGTGGCTTTGGTTCAGGTGTGTTTGATTCGGGTTGGAGCTAAAATCAGCAGGGCAGCCCTCCGAGACCAGGGTTGTACACCCCTGCAGTCCATAAACGCACGACAATATATAAGACACTATACCTTTTATATTTAGTGAATTTTAACTGTATTTGTTAAAATTGTTAACCAAGTGTTTTATACACTTGGTTAACAACAGCACAAGCAGACCAACATGTGCTAAACCATTCACCAAAAAGCCAAGCATAATTTTTCATGTGTTTACATAACTAAAAAAATGTTTGTTTGTAAGTATTTTAGCCTAACCACATGGCTACTCTTCAGTACAATGGTAACCCCCAAAACTTACAAGAAACCATTTTAAATTCCAAAATAATAGAACATTAAACACTAACAGATCTCCCCATATATTAATATTGAGCAAAATACATGAAATAACACTTACTTTCAACATTGACTCTTCCTTTAACAGTCAGAAACAAAACATGCTGGGAGTTAGAAATCTGCTATAACTCATTTTGTGAGTGTGTGTACATACATTCATTGAAAACTGACAGTCATTGAAATCTTGTAACGGAAAAAAACGACCGTCATTGAGATCTTGTAATGAAACAAAACCACTGTCATTGAAATCTCATAAAAATATAAATATTGAAAAAAAAAAAATCTCATATAAATATTGAAATCTCATAACGAATCAAAACCAACTGTCTTTGAAATCTCATAAAAGAACAAAACCGATTAACACTGAAAACCAACTGTTGTTGAAATCTCATAAAAAAACAAACAAAAAAAAACTGACTGTCATTGTGATCTCGTAACTGAACAAAACCGGACATTACTTAAATCTCATCACCAAATAAAACAGACATCACTGAAATCTCATAACCGAATAAAACCTACCATCATTGAAATCTTGTAACCGTCTTTGAAATCTTGTAAAATACTGAATACTAAATACAATTATTGTCATTGCACTTTTACAATACAACAAAATTTCAAGTGTAACTTCTGTGGTAAAACACACATAAGCAAAACACAAAGTAAAAAAATAACACACATATTCCACATAGCAGCAAGAATAAATAGCAGTATAAGTATTGCACAATCTAATGTTTAATGTGTAATATGCATTATACAGTCCAATCTATAAATAGTCCAGTTAATAGTGTATTGCTCAGTCCCATGTAATATGTATTTCACAGTATAATGTGTTTCATAATCCCATGAATAATTATGTATTAAGTTCTTTTATGGCACTAAAATAAAAACTATTCATAAGTCTGCTGGTGCGAGCTTGAATGGACCTATGGCTCCTCCCAGAAGGCAGCAGTGTGAACCGACTATGTCCTGGGTGAGAACAGTCCTGAATTATGTGTGCTGCACGACTCAGACATCTGTCTCTGTATATTTCAGTCAGTGATTTGTCCTTATAATGTTGTATATATGTTACATATAATGTTCCTGACTCTTTCCAGAGCCTTTTTATCAGACATAGTGCAGCTTCAGGGGCCTCAAAAAGTACAGTCGCTGCTGTGCTTTTTTCACAAGGGCATTGGTGTTAACAGACCATGTGAGGTCCTGAGAGATGTGTATTCCCAGGAATTTAAAATCACTGACCTTTTTCACAAAGTCCCCTTTGATGTAAAGAGGGGCAGGTTCCTCCCTCTTCCTCCTAAAATCTATAACCAGCTCCTTTGTTTTTGAGGAGTTGAGTGCCAAATTGTTATCAGAGCACCAGTCAGTGAGTTTTTGGACTTCATCTTCGTAGGCAGTCTCATTGTTATTACAAATCATTCCCACTACAGTAGTGTCGTCTGCAAACTTGTTGATAAGATTGCTGTCATGGATTGGTGTACAGTCATGGGTGTATAAAGTGTATAGCAGAGGACTCAATACACTGCCCTGAGGAACCCCAGTACTGAGGACAACGACTGAGGAGTGATGGGACCCCAGCCTGACTGAGTGTGGCTGATCTGTTAAAAAGTCCTTAATCCATCTGCAGGTATGATGGTATGATGGTTGACACCCAGACTGCAGAGTTTGGACACCACCCTGCTGGAGACGATTCTATTAAAAGCAGAGTTAAAATCCAAAAACAGCATTCTTGCATATGGGCTGGATTTTTCCAGATGTGTTAACACAGTATGAAGGACTGTGTTGATGGCCAAACAAAACCATCCGTCACTAAAATCTTGTAATCCAATAAAACCGACCATCATTGAAGTCTCGTAACCAAACAAAATCAACCAGCATTGAAATCTTGTAAAGGAACAAAACCAACCGTCACTGAAATCTCATAACAAAACAAAACAGTCAACCATTGAGATCTTGTAAAGAAACAAAACCAACTGTCATTACAACATCTTGTAAAAGAACAAAATATACCATTATTGAGATCTCTTAACTGAACAAAATTAACTGACAATGAAAACCAACTGTTATTGAAATCTCATAAAAGGATCAAAACTGACTGTCATTGAGATCTTGTAACCAAACAAAACCACCCGTCACTTAAATCTCATAACAGAATAAAACAGACATCACTGAAGTCTTGCAACCGACTTAAATAGACGTAATTGAAATCTTGTAACTAAGTAAAACCGACCATAATTGAAGTCTCATAACGGAACAAAAGTTATTTTATGGCGCTAAGATAAAAACTATTCAGAGGTCTGGAGGTGCGAGCTTGAATGGACCTACAGCGCCTCCCAGAAGGCAGCAATGTGAACAGACTATGTCCTGGGTGAGAACAGTCCTGAACTATGCACGCTGCATGACGCAGACATCTGTCTCTGTATATTTCAGTCAGTGAGGTAAACTGTGTCCTTATAATGTTCTCTGCTGATTTCCTGACTCTTTTTATCAGCCATATTGCAGCTTTTAAACCACACCAGGATGGCATGGGTAATGATACACTCTACAGAACATCTGTAAAAAGACAACAGCAGTACCTGGGACAGGTTGACTTTCTTCAGGGACCTCATAAAGTAGTCAGAAGGGCATTAGTGTTAACAGACCATGTAAGGTCCTGAGAGATGTGTTCCCAGGAATTTAAAATCACTGACCTTTTCCACAAAGTCCCCTTTGATGTAAAGAGGGGCAGGTTACTCCCTCTTCCTTCAAAAATCTATAACCAGCTCCTTTGTTTTTGAGGAGTTGAGTGCCAAATTGTTGTCAGAGCACCAGTCAGTTTTGGACTTCATCTTCGTAGGCAGTCTCATTGTTATTACATATGTTATTATTATCACTACAGTAATGTTGTCTGCAAACTTGATGATAAGATTGCTGTCGTGGATTGGTGTACAGTCATGGGTGTAGAAAGTGTATAGCAGAAGACTCACTTCACAGCCCTAAGGAACCCTAGTGCTGGGGGGAACGACTGAGGAGTGATGGGACCCCAGCCTGGCTGACTGTGGCCGATCTGATAAAATGTCCTTAATCCATCTGCATGTATGATGGTTGACACCCAGACTGCGGAGTTTGAACACCATCCTGCTGGAGATGCTGGTATTAAAAGCAGAGCTAAAATCCAAAACAGCATTTTCGCATATGAGCTGGGTTTTTCCAGATGTGTTAACACAGTATGAAGGACTGTGTTGATGGCATCTCCAGTTTACTTTCTGGCTCTATGCAAACTGGTGCTGATCCAAACTGTGAAGGAGTGAGCGTTTAATGTGCTTTACCACCAGCCATTCAAAGCACTTCATGAGAACGTGCGTTCACGTGGCCTCGTAATTCCTGTAGTTACGAGATTCTAGCTTGTAAAAAGCGTTCACGTCCTCGTAGAGCTCGTAATTACAGCTTGTAAGCTGGGAGTTTTCTGAAAGCTCCCAGATATACCACGTGGCCACGCTGTACCACCTGACAGCTGTAGATTCATTTAGGCGTTGACAGTGCTGCCATGGAAACGCATAATTCCCAGTTCAAGGACCAAAAGGACGTGAACAGCTCCGAATATAACGTCACGTGTTGTCATTTCAAGATTCCGGTAAATACGAGGTGACGTGAACGCAGCTAGAGTGTAGGTAAGAGCCACACACAGTAAAATCCCCAGTTAAATCAACTCTGCTCAGAGTACATACAGGTGCTGGTCATATAATTAGAATATCGTGAAAAAGTTCATTTTTTTTTATTGTAAATTATTTAAAAAAATGAAACTTTCATTTATACTAGATTCCCTACATGTAAAGTAAAACATTTCAAAGAAATTTTTTTTAAAGGGGTGGTTACGTGGTTTTTTTCTAGGCTTGATTGTGTTTTTGGGGCACAGTATAACATGTCTTAATGCTTCGTTTTTTTGAAAATGCTGTATTTTTCATATATTTTATCTTTATTCTACACCTCTGTTTCCAATGTCATATGAACGGCTCGTTTGACTTCCTGCTTCTATGAAGCCACTCCCTCCGACATACGCAATGTGCTCAGATTGGTTAGCAGGTTGGTAACTGGCCCAGTCTATCGTGATTCGCTGAAGCGTCTGGAAACGCCACGCCCCTTACCATCCGTTATTACGCGCTTAGGTGGAAAGTAAATAAAAGCGCCTATATTGCTGTATCAAATTGAGCCGAATCAGACCCAGATGAAGAGGATAAAGCAGAACCTCTCCAATCGCGGCTTTTAAAGGACGTTTATGAATGGTATTTCATAAGTGTTTACAAATGCTGTCACTGCTGTTTTTTAGCTTTCAATATACAGTTTTATCCTGATTAAAGCTTTCCTGTAGTAAATACATGCCTGAGTAGTCGCATTTTTGTAAAGGTATCTTTTAATTTATAGCATGAACAACTGTTTGTCTATGAACATAGAAGTTTGTTAGTGTTTGTTGCACTAGAATTTAGCTAACTGGCTAGCAAAAACGAGTTGCTCTTTGTATATGTCCTAGATGCATTAAAAACAGCAACAGAACTATAACATTACTTTTAAAAGACATGTAAGTTACAAACAATAAAATGTACTTACAGTTTGAAGACAATAAACAGCAGCTTCTGCTTTTAAAGTAGGAACTGCTTCATCTTTCAGTAAAAGCCTTTGTGTAAATCCAGCATTGAACTCGTGTAGATTCTGGAATCTGTCTTCAGCGCCGCATCCAGTGTAGAAAATATCACAGATAATAATGGGTTCTATATCTTTTGACGTGTCGCGTCGCGCAGCATGCGTTCGGTGTAAACAACTCTTCTGCTTTCATTATGCTGCGCCACATGGCCTCGCCCACTTTGTTGCGTGTTCCCGGGGGCAGTGTTTATGTTAATAGCAAGGGTTTATGATGTCACCAACCCGGGAAGAAGCTCGTTGTAGTCCAAACCGCCCGTTTTTGTAGGCAATAAAATGCCATAACTTTAAAAGACAATATCTCCGTTTGCATTGAACTTTCAGCGCTGTAACTTTGCAGATACTGTTTATGCTCAAGCAGCAACATTACACACTAACTACACACTTTTTCCTCGGTACTGTACTTAGCCTCTCTCTTAGAGAGCTTACGGCTAATGTACAGTACCGGCCGCTCCTCACCCTCTACCTCCTGGGACAGGACAGCACCCAGCCCTCTGTCCGACGCGTCAGTCTGCAACAGAAAAGGGAGAGAAAAGTCAGGAGAGTGAAGTAATGGCCCGCCACATAGAGCAGCCTTCACCTGGGTAAAGGCCTGCTGGCACAGCTCCGTCCACTGGACCGTATCTGGAGCATCCTTTTTAGTTAGATCAGTCAACGAGCTGGTGAGGGCCGAATAATTAGGTACAAACCTTCTATAATATCCCGCCAGCCCGAGGAACTGTCTAACCTCCTTTTTGGTCTTGGGGCGCGGACAGGTCGCAATCGCTGCTGTCTTGTCAATTTGGGGACGCACCTGCCCATGCCCCAAGTGGAAGCCCAGATACTTTACCTCCACGCGCCCAATTGCACACTTCTTCGGGTTGGCCGTGAGCCCGGCTCCCCTCAACGATCTCAGGACGGCCCTCACATGCTGCATATGCCGCTCCCAATCATTACTATAGATAATAATATCATCTAGATAGGCAGCGGCATACGCAGCATGGGACCGGAGAATCTTATCCATGAGTCGCTGAAAGGTAGCCGGCGCCCCGAACAGCCCGAACGGAAGCGTAACGAATTGGTGTAATCCAAACGGCGTCGTGAAAGCTGTCTTTTCTTTGGATAAAGGCGACAAGGGGATCTGCCAATACCCTTTCGTTAAGTCCAGTGTCGAATAAAATCGAGCCGCACCTAGCCGGTCAAGCAATTCGTCCACCCGCGGCATTGGATACGCGTCGAATTTCGACACTGCATTCACCCTGCGATAGTCCACGCAGAAACGGACCGAGCCGTCGGTTTTGAGGACCAAAACTATCGGGCTCGCCCAGTTACTGCTGGACTCTTCTATTACTCCCATTTTCAGCATTGATCCTAATTCGTGGGAGGTGCGAGAGGTGATCTCCTCCCGGGACCAGAGCGAAGGATTGCGTTTTTATATCTGCCTCTGGCCCGAGATCATCCTCTCTGCTAATCACCGTTGCCAGCATCACTGATTCTGCCTCATTCCATTTTTTTAGGAGGTTGAGGTGATAAATTTGACGTGCCCCTCTCCTGTCGGACCGTACCACCTCATAATCGAGGTTGCCCACTTGCCGTGTGACCTCAAAGGGTCCTTGCCACTTTGCAAGTAATTTCGTATTTGAAGTAGGGAGCAACACAAGCACTTTCTCTCCCGGTGCAAATTTGCGTAAATTAGACTGTCTGTTATACAGTTGGCTCTGTCTGTGCTGGGCTTGTAACAAATTCTCCATTGATAGCTGCCCCAAAGTGTGGAGTTTTGTTCTCAAGTCCAGCACATACTGAATTTCGTTCTTGGCCTGAGATGGTCCGTCCTCCCAAGCCTCCCTCAGGACATCCAGCACCCCACGGGGCTGGCGTCCAAAGAGAAGCTCGAAGGGGGAAAACCCCGTGGAGGCTTGCGGGACTTCTCGCACTGCAAATAACAGAGGTTCTAACCACTTATCCCAATTTTTGGCGTCCTCTTGAACGAACTTACGAATCATGGATTTAAGCATGCGATTAAAACGTTCGACCAGCCCGTCCGTTTGTGGGTGAAAGACGCTGGTACGAACCGATTTAATGCCCAATAATTCGTACAGCTCGCGTAATGTGCGTGACATAAACGCCGTGCCTTGATCAATGAGGATTTCTTTTGGAATCCCCACCCGGGAGATTAAACGAAACAGTGCATCCGCAACACTCTTAGCGGAAATGTTGCGGAGAGGCACTGCTTCAGGATATCGCGTTGCATAATCAACAATGACTAATGCAAAGCGATGTCCTCTGGCTGATCGTTCTAATGGCCCGATGAGGTCCATACCAATTCTCTCGAAGGGAACCTCTATTAATGGAAGTGGGCGCAATGGCGCTTTTGGGGTGGCCGGTGGGTTTACCAACTGGCACTCACGACAAGACGCGCACCACCTGCGTACATTCTCGTGAATGCCCGGCCAGAAAAACCGGGTCATGAGACGATTTAGTGTCGCCGCCTGTCCCAAATGCCCTGCCATCGGATTAGAATGAGCCGCGTGGAAAAGCATTTCCCTGCGGCTCTTTGGCACTAACAACTGGGTTGTATCTTCTTTTGTTTGAGTGTCTTGGGTCACTCGATACAACCTATCTTTTATGACCGCGAAATATGTGGTCATACTCAGACTCTGAAGCAAGACTGGAGAGGCACAGAATCCAAGCTGCTTGAAGTCTAGTGGGAAGTTTCTGAAGTTAGTAATGATTTGGGGGGCCATGACATCTGCTGGTGTTGGTCCATTGTGTTTTATCAAGTACAAAGTCAATGCAGCCATCTTCCAGGAGATTTTGGAGCACTTTATGCTTCCATCTGCTGACAAGCTTTATGGAGATGCTGATTTTCTTTTCCAGCAGGACTTTAGCACCTGCCCACAGTGCAAAAACCACTTCCAAGTGATTTGCTGACCATGATATTACTGTGTTTTATTGGCCAGCCAACATGCCTGACCCCTGAATCTATGGGATGTTTTCAAGAAAAAGATGAGAAACAGTCGATCCAACAATATACAGATGATCTGAAGGCTCAATAGTGCCTCAGCAGTGCCACAGGCTGATCACTTCCATGCCACATTTCACTGATGCTGTAATTTGTGCTAGAGCAAGTCATTTGCTGTAATATGTGCTGCTGACCAAGTATTGAATGTACAAATGAACATACTTTAAAGAACTTGAACTTTTCTGTTTTGAAAATCCATTTTTTGATTGATCTTAGGAATATTCTAATATTTTGAGATACTGGATTTTGGACTTTCATGAGCTGTACGCTCTAATCATCAAAATTTAAATAAAAAAAAAAAAAAAACTTTTGAAATGTTTTACTTTACATGTAGGGAATCTAGAATATATGAAAGTTTCATTTTTAAAAATAATTTACAATAAAAAAATTAACTTTTTCACGATATTCTAATTATATGACCAGCACCTGTATGGTCCCTCTCTAAATAGTGTTAGGCCGTGTGTCCACCAAAGTGTTTTTAGCCAGCTGAAAACGCTAGGTGCTCTGTTTAAAGCGCCTATCTGTGAGCGCTTGAGGGTGCTTTAGATGCGCAGAGGTTTTTTTTTCAGTTGAGATTCATTGGTGATTTCAAATATGAAATTTAATCAAAAGCTTGGCAAACAGCTTTGGAGAATTTGATGTTTCCCCATTCAAAGAGATAGGAGCTGCATGGATGCCCAGGATGCCCGAGAGCCATTTCAAAGATGGCTGCCCAGTGAAATGACTTGTCTTAAAGGGACTTTGTTATAACTGATTTTGCAGGTGATTTGCTTCAGACTAAAAATGTTGACACAATGTGGAATACTTACTATGTATGTTCGGAGACCAGCAATATTAATTTCTCATCCATTTTGTTCCGTTCTCTGTTTGTTGATGTCTTTGTACAGCAAGAATGTTGTGACAGTTGGTCAGTGTTATATTTGTCCCACCCCTCCTCCACTCTGATTGGACAGCTGGCTAAACAGTGACAGTGATGAGTGCTGCGTTTTACTCAAAGTTGAACATTCTTCAACTCAAGGTGACCAGTAAAAAACACAGAGCTCTCAGCACTTGATCGTGAAAAAGATGCTCAGCGCCTTGTTACGCTCTTGGCGTTTAAAAAACGTGGCGTTCCCACTGAAAACAATTGAAAAAGTACGCTAGCAGCTGGAAAAAACGCTTTGGTGGATACACAGCCTTAAAGTTTATCAGATAATTAAGCAATTACTTTGGTTAAAAATTATCCAAAATCAATTTTTGAGCTAGTACATAACCAGCCAGTGTTCAAAACTATCTCATTATCTTAGCTCGATTCACAACGGTAAGCTTGTAATAATGTTTTATAATAAGAGCGACACAATTCACAATTTTTATCTTCAGTTGATTTCATCTAAGGCTGACTGAAGTCAGTAGTAGTTCTTTTGTTTCTCTTTTCTTCAGTGATTCTTCTTGTTAACAGCAAGTGTTCATCACTAATGCTCAATCATCACTTAATTAATTGCTTAATTATCTCATTAACTTTAACTCTGCTGTATTTAGAGAGGGCAAATGTACTCTGAACAGAGTTGTCATTGAAATCTCGCAATAGAACAAAATAGACCATCATTGAAATCTCGTAATGAAACAAAACCAACTGTCATTGAAATCTTGTAAATGAAAAAAACAAAAAAACAAAACCCAGCAATCATTGTAAAGGGAAAAAAACAATAGTCATTGAAGTATTGTAAAGGAACAAAACAGACTGTCACTGAAGTATTGTAAGGGATCAAAACTGACCATCATTGAAATCTCGTAAAGGACTGTCATTGAAATCTTACAATGGAAGAAAACCAACTGTAAAATCTTGTGAAAGAACAAAACATACCGTATTGAGATCTCGTAACTGAAAAAAAAAAAAAGACAAATGAAAATCGACTGTTATGGACTATATGCACGGAAGTTCTAAAGAACACTCCGTGCATATAGTCCATAACAGTCGATTTTATAATTTTATAGTTTATAATCAGAATATAGTCACTTAAATAGTCAGGCATAGCATTAATTTATTTATTCAAACGTAAGACAGCTTAGAAAATAAATAAATAAATAAAGACATACTTCAATGTTCCTCCTCAGCTAAATTCAATTCGACCATTAGTTTTCACACTTTTATGTGAAAAAAAGCTTCAAAAATTAAATATTTATTGTGCACTTTAGTGTGCTGAAATCATTGATCTTGCGCTGCTCTGACTGACATCTGCTGTGATTACAAAGGGAGAGCGCGGTGCTCGCTTTCTGTGTAATTAATTCACAATAAAAATTATTGTTTTTCATAAGATTTTGTGAGTATTTCATACTTCACATTGACAAAATGTTTTTTCAAACCTAGTTATTTTATAATGTTTAATATTTAGTCAAAAACGAAGTGAAGAACGTTTAGAGGAAATGGCTGATATGTGCGCAAAGAAATGCTACTTTGCCGCCACCCGCTGGTTAAAGTGGTAATATTGTCTTTTTTATTTTTAAATAAGTGTTTTTTATCAAATGTTAAATTTCCTACATTTTTAAACGTTCGGTTTTACAATGGGGACAATCTAAGAAGGATGAACAAATTATGTTTGTGGTCATCAAATTAAAAATAACATTTAAAGTGCTGGGGAAAAATGTGTGTGTGTGTGTCTAATTACAGACACGGCATTTTTAAACAGTCCCAATAGCTTCGTCTTTATCGCAATCAATAAAACTGGTTTATTGGCAAATTAGGTAAATGTAATAACTGCATTAAAATATAAATACAACATTAAAAAGTCAACCATAGATGGTTTTGTGTCGATGTACAACGACTACAGAATGAACAGCTAACAATTCACCGGAAGTGCCCGAGCTGGCTTAAGGCTAACCAGGAAGTAACCCGTGCATATAGTCCATTGTAATCTCATACCTTCACTGAGATCTCGTAACCAAACAAAACCGGCCGTCACTGAAATCTTGTGACCAAATAAAACAGACATCATTGAAATCTCGTAACCAAATAAAACCAACCGTCATTGAAATCTTGTACCGGAACAAATCCGACTGTCTTTGAAATCTTGTAAAAGATGAAAGGAACAAAACCGACTGTCTTTGAGACCTCATAAAAGAAAAAAAAAACAACTGACAATGAAAACCGACAGTCATTGAAATCTTGTAACAGAACAAAACTGACCTTCATTGAAATCTTGTAAAAGAACAAAACCGACTGTCTGTTTTTGATATCTCATGACAGAACAAAACCGACTGACACTAAAAACCGACAGCCATTGAAATCTTGTAAAGGAACAAAACCGACTGACACTGAAGTCTTAGAATGGAACAAAGCCGTCCGCTATTGAAATCTCATTACCCAGCAAAACCGACTGTCACTGAAAACTGACCGTCATTGAGATCTCAAAAAGGTACACAACCAACTGTCTTTGAAATCTCGTAAAAGAAAAAAGGAACAAAACCGAACATCTTCGAAATCTTATAACAGAACAAAACCAACCATCACTGTAATCTCATAACAAAACATAAACAACTGTTTTTGAAATGTTGAAAGAACAAAGAAATAAAACTGACCATGTTTTAAATTTTATATTGAAATCATTGAAATCTCTCAACCCAGCAAAACTGACTGTAATTGAAATCTCATAATCAAACAAAACCGACAGTCATTGAAATCTCGTAATGAAACAAAACCAACTGTTTTGAAATCATGTTGAACAAAGGACAAAACCAACCATCTTTAAAGTCTCATGACGGAATTAAACCGTCTGTCACTGAAAACCGACCGTCATTGAAAACTCGTAAAGGAACAAAAAGACAGTCTTTGAAATCTCGTAAAAGAACAAAACCGACTGTCAGTGGAAACCGAATGTCATTGAGATCTCGTAACCGAACAAAACTGACCGTCATTAACATCTATTAACAAAACCATCTGTCTTTGAAATCTCATGACAGAACAAAACCGTCTGCCACTAAAAAAACAAACGTCATTGAGATCTCGTAACCGAACAAAACCGACCATCATTGAAATCTTGTGAAGGAACAAAACAGTCCGGCATTGAAATCTCATAACCCAGCAAAACTGACCATCATTTAAAACTCATAAAGAAACAAAACCGACTGTCTTTGAAATCTTGTAAAAGAACAAAGGAACAAAACTGTGTCTTTGAAATCTCATGACAGAACAAAACCGATTGTCACTGAAAACTGACCATCATTAAGATCTCGTAACCAAACAAAAATGACTGACACTGAAAACCCACCATCATTGACATCTCGTAACCAAACAAAACCGTCCGTCACTGAAAATATGTTAAGGAACAAAATTGTCTGTCATTGAAGTCTTAGAATAAAATAAAACCGACCGCCATTGAAATCTCTCAACCCAGTAAAAGAACAAAGGAACAAAACCGACTGTTACTGAAAACTGAACGTCACTGAGAACTCGTAACTGAACAAAATCAACTGTCATTAAAATCTCATAACAAAAACAACTGTCTTCGAAATCTCATGACAGAACAAAATCAACTGCCACTGAAACCAAATGTCTTTGAGATCTAACTATTATAAATAATAGTTTTGTTCTAACAGAACAAAACTAGCCGTCAGTGAAATCTCGTGAAGGAACAAAACCGACCATCATTGAGATCTTGTAACTGAACAAAACCACTGTTATTGAAAACTCGTCAAAAAAATGACAGTCTTTGAAATCTCGTAAAAGAAAAAAGGAACAAAACTGTCTGTCTTTGAAATCTCGTAAAGAGAACCAAGACCGGCCGTCTTTGAAATCTCATGACAGAACAGATCCGACAGCCACTGAACGCTGACTGCCTGTAAGATCTCGTAACCGAACTAAACCGGCCGTCAGTGAAATCTTGTCAAGGAACAAAACTGGCCTCCTTTGCAATCTTGTAAAGAAAACCATCTTTGAGAACCATATCCATATTTGAAATCTAATGACAGAACAGAGCTGAAAGCCACTGAACGCTGATTGCTAGTGAGATCTCGTAATTGAACTAAACCAGCCATTATCTTTGAAATCTAATGACAGAACAGAGGCAACAGCCACTGAATGCTAATTGCCTGTCAAATCTCGTAATCAAACTAAAGAGAAATCTCGTCAAGGAACAAAACCGGCTGTTTTTGCAATCTTGTAAAGGAAACCGTCTTTGAGAACCATAGCCGTCTTTGAAATCTAATGACAAAACAGATCCAAAAGCGACTGAATGCTGACTGCCCGTGAGATCTCATAATCAAACTAAACCGGCCGTCGGTGAAATCTTGTGAAGTAATAAAACCAGCCGCCTTTGCAATCTCGTAAAGAGAACCAAGACTGGCCATCTTTGAAATCACGTGATAGGACAGATCCGACAGCCACTGAACGCCAACCGCCTGTAAGATCTCGTAACCGAACTAAACAGGCCTTCAGTAAAATCTTACAAGGAACAAATCCGGGCGCCTTTGCAATCTTGCATAGAGAACCTAGACCGGCCGTCTTTGAAATCTCTTGACAGAACAGATCCGACAGCCACTGAATGCTGACTGCCCGTAAGACCTCGTAATTGAACTAAACCGGCCGTCAGTGAAATCTCGTCAAGGAACAAAACTGGCCACCTTTGCAGTCTTGTAAAGAAAACCATCTTTGAGAACCATAGCCATCTTTGAAATCTAATGACAGAACAGAGCTGAAAGCCACTGAATGCTGATTGCCAGTGAGATCTCGTAATCAAACTAAACTGGCCATCATCTTTGAAATCTAATGACAGAAAAGAGACGACAGCCACTGAACGCTGACTGCCCGTCAAATCTCGTAATCGAACTAAAGTGAAATCTCGTCAAGGAACAAAACCGGCCACCTTTGCAATCTTGTAAAGAAAACAGTCTTTGAAAACCATAGCTGTCTTTGAAATCTAATGACAAAACAGATCCAAAAGCCACTGAACGCTGACTGCCCGTGAGATCTCGTAATCAAACTAAACCGGCCGTCAGTGAAATCTTGTGAAGTAATAAAACCAGTCGCCTTTGCAATTTTGTAAAGAATACCATCTCTGTGAACCATAGCCATCTTTTAAATCTAATGACAAAACAGAGCCGACAACTACTGAACGCCGACTGCTCATGAGATCTCGTGATCGAACTAAACTGGCAGTCAGTGAAATCTCGTGAAGTAACAAAACAGGCCGCCTTTGCAATCTCGTAAAGAGAACCAAGACTGTCCATCTTTGAAATCACATGATAGAACAGATCCGACAGCCACTGAACGCCGACCGCCCATAAGATCTCGTAATTAAACTAAACTGGCAGTCAGTGAAATCTTGTGAATTAACAAAACTGTCCGCCTTTGCAATCCCGTAAAGAGAACGAAGACCGGTCGTCTTTGAAATCACATGATAGAACAGATCCGACAGCCACTGAATGCCCACTGCCTGTAAGATCTCGTAACTGAACAAACCGGCCGTCAGTGAAATCTCGTCAAGGAAAAAAATCGGCTGCCTTTGCAGTTTTGTCAAGAAAGATTGAAAACCATAGCCATCTTTGAAATCTAATGACAGAACTGAGCTAAAAGCCACTGAACGCTGACTGCCTGTGAGATCTTCTAATCAAACTCTACCGGCCGTCAGTGAAGTTGTGTGAAGTAATAAAACTGGCCGCCAGAGATAGGAAGTCCAGGGGTTAGAGAGTAAAAGTCCTGCCATATTTTTATTCCACCCACTGAAGCATTAATGAGATAAATAAGTGTTTAATTGAGTGATGATTGACCATTATTGAAAACACCTGATGATAACAAGCAGAATCGCCAATGAAGAAAATCACAATTTTTAAGTTATCATCATCGATGTCAGGATTTGTTTTAGTTGAGCTCTTGACCCTTGACTTTTTAATATTAGATTTTGTTTGAACAGTTTTAACTGCATTAAAACCAACCAGACAAGCAAAGTTAAAAGATGATCAGGTGGTGTTGGTTATGTTTTCACGATTCTCTCTTGAATTGATTCTGAGCTTATATATTTGCCTCAGAATGTTTTTATGATGTGAGATTAATGTAAACAGTCCACAAACACCCTTGTAATTTCACAACCTTTTCAAACTTTATAAATGATTATTTTATAGAAGATTCAAGGGATTTGTGTATTGAGTTCAAGTAAAACACAATATCATCTGCTGCTAAAATCTAAGCTCAGAGTTGATTTGAAAGAAGATCATTACGCAAACACAAAATCTCAGAATCAATCAATAGTCATTTCTCAATTCAACAATTTATTGCCCTAGCCCTAAGAGTTAAGAGCCCAACTAATGGAAATATTGAATGAAATGAAACAAACATGATTGTTAAACTTCTATTAATTCTCAATAAGAAATTATGTAGATGAATGACAAAATAAAGTCAATCTAGTTAGTAATATGTGAAGCTGTAATGCTGTTTGTGGAGTTGTTTAATCCTCCTCTGCTGAGATCTGGAGAGATTTAATGTCTTTGTTTTATCTTCCGTTGATTTCATCTAAGGCTGTGGCCAGAAGTCAGTTGTAGCTCTTGTGTTTCTGTTTGTCTCTCTTTTTTTGTTTGTTTGTTTTCTTCTTTCCTTCAGTGATTCTGTTTGTTAACAGGCTTGTTAATGGTAAGATGATTCTATAAATAATATTTAAAGATTTTGTGGCTCAGATAAGGTCCAGTTCTGGTTTATTTCTTTGCTTTTGGCTGACATGTGACATTGCTATGACCTGATCTGGCAAACAGGAGCTTAAGTGCCATCATTCCACACCACATGCGGCCCAGATCATCATACCAGACGTGGCAGATGTAACATCTGGACCGGCACAAAGTTGCTATCTGGGCAATAACCAGAAAGTCTGACTTCATCAAAACCCCACACATAAGCAAAGGAACTCAAAGAAAGCAAAACTCTCATCCTCTCAGGGCACAGTTGCCTCCATTGCTTGCCAAGCCCCTTTAGCCTTAATTCCCTTAAGAGCCAAAGAAAGAGATTCATTTTGGTCTCTCAGCATCAAAACACTGACTCATCAACCATAGTTTGGGCCTGTGGTGAGGAATCAAGGACCCCATGAGACGCTAAAACTCTTGGACTAATGTTGTAGCCTGTAGGCCACAGGTGGTAAAAGACTGTGTCTTAAGTACTAGTATGACCAACTAGCAGTTAGTCTAGGGGCAATCAGTCTTACTTTTTAGTCTCAAATTAGACCAATCTAAATTTTTTATGTAACTGACCTAAAACAGTTATGAACAGTCTTAAAGAAAAAAAATGTCATGACTAACTTGTAATACTAGTCTTAGCAGTTTATGCAACCGGCCCCATATCAGAACAGTGTGAACCAAGGTTGGCATAACATAAATATCAGAATATTAATTATTTTGGAGAATAACAAAATCTCTGCAAAAAACATTTATGCAATCATTTTTAATCATATGTATAATTTATATGCAAGCTTTTATTCTTAATATAATATTTTGATGAAAATCTTTACTTTACTAAAATGGATACAATTTTTAATAAATTAATATTCAAAAAGTTTCACCAATTTGTCTGACTCTTTCCAGTTATTCACTCTTTTGACCTCACAGTGTCACTGTTTGCTCAAATAGGGAAAAGGGAGTAGACAGGTTGGTCCCATTCCTTTATAATATCTCATAAATTCTTGGTAAATATAAAACGTATTTATATTTAATTTTTGTTTAGCTCTCTGATTTCTAAATGGATTCAAAGCCTCTTTCTGGATTCATTGTGTGTTTGGCCTTGTATGTTTGAAGCTTTTATGATGTTTTGTTTTTATTCAGGATAATATTTTAAATAGGACAGCTTAGTTTTGAGATGTTTAGTTTTGCAATATGTTTTTGGCTTCTTTGATATGAAGTTCTTAGATTTTGCCTGATTCCATGTCTTTAGCGTTGACTGACATGTGACCCCCTGTGTGCCTCAGCATACATATTTATGAATATTTACTTAGATGTCTTTTACAGATCACTGTCAACTTCCTGCTGTATTTTTCTGCAGGAAAAAAAAAAACAAAAAACAAAAACATTACTGTCTCTCAAATGTGCTCCTCTGAAAAGATTATATTTTATTTATTTATTTATGTATTTTTTGCCCTCAAGCACAAATAGTATGTACTATATTTCAGTTCTTCATAATTCAACAGTTTTGTGTGACCAAAAGATATTAATTCAGTTCAGATCAATTCATATTTACTTGTATAGTGCTTTTCATAATACATATAATTTCAATTTCTTTTTCTTTTTTTTTTTTTTTGATGATGCTGTTCACTTTATTTAAACAATTTATTTTGATTTAACACCATTGTTTCTGGTTCAAATGTGATTGCTTCATGTTAAATTGACTTAAAAAGGTTACTAGAACTCACTTGATGTTTTCATTTTGAAATAACATGTTTCAGTCAAGTAACCCAATCAAACAGGACTTTCACATTCAACATGCTTTGCACCAGGCTGAATTGGGAGAGTAAATGTAAAAAGTGTTATTTTATGCAATTTTTTTTAGAAAGATGAGAATATGGAGAGACATTTTACTGTTTAATGTTCTATTATGTAAAAGTGTTTTGGAGATGGTGAAGTGGTCGAACTTGTGCTTTGGTTGAGGACCTGCGAACAAAATTTTTACTTTTTTATATATAGAAACAATCACTATGATAGTGCTTTGGATCAAACCAGTATCATTTCTAGACTGCCAACACTGATCATCACATGTGTAAGTTATGTTTAGTTTTTGTTGCTAAAGGACAAAACAAAAGCATTAATAATCATAGGATTATTAGAATTCATCCATTTAAATAAAGTTCATTACAAACAGATTTCCAGGCATTTTTTTTTTTCATAGCTGATGTATTTTGTCTTTTGTTTAGTCATTTTTATTGCAGTCATTTTCTGGTGTCATAGTTTTCCTTGGATTTGCTTCTCAGTTCCATACAATTTTAAGATTTTCTTGGTTTATTCCATGTTTTCTAGGCAACCTCTCTCATGCTAATTCAGATTAGCACAGTTGGTTTTAAATGAATTAATTCAGGACTCCATAGTCCAGGTTTTAGAAATCTGTGTTTCAGAAAGCCATTTTTAAGGCCACGATTAGCTATTCTAGATTAAGGCCTATCCTGGCTTAATTTAAGTCAGGGAAACCGCTCCTTATTGACAGGCTACATCCCTGCCTCCTCAGTAGGCATACCTTTTCAGAATGCCACTGTTGGGGGTCTAGGATGCTGAGAGTTTGATTGACATTAGATGTGTTTGGGAATCCACATTGCTGAAAGGCCATGTCGTTTAGGAATTCCAAATGTCAAGCGCCTCTCTGAAGTTTGAGCAGTGGGTGGGGACCAGAAAAGCAGTTTCTCATCGACAATTTATGTCACCACCGACATTTAGTTCAAATCTCTGAGAGATTTTTTTTTTTTTTCTCACCACAGCTGTTTGCGGTGAAAGAATATAAACGATTCTGACAAATGGTGGTCGTGAAGGATTTACAATATGGATTAGATAGTAGATAGATATATTTTTAAATTTGTGGTTACAATTTTTCTGCTTTTTCCCCCCTATCGTCAGAGCTAAGCACCCACAAGTAGTTTCCTGATTGCTTAAGTGGATGACAACCGTTAGTCAAAATCAAGAGCTTTTGAAACTGTGTGTTCATGAGAGAGTGATATTTTCTAATATGATCAGAATGTTCCTGGATTTTACACCTCAAACTATCATTGTGTCTGCAATTGCAGTTAATGTTCCTTCATAACATTCCTTATATCCATGAAATGGGGCAATTTTTGCAAACAGCATAATTCTGTCATGACAACTCTCTAAGTGTTTGGGATGGAAATGGATATGACAATGTTAATATGTTTAGTCTTGGTGGAATAGAGTTCTTCTACTGCTGCTGCAGATATTATCTACTACCAATACATACACCGCAGGTATTAGCTGCCAATACATACACAATGAACTGTTGTGGGCAAGATATGCTGCTGCTGTACAATATAGCATTCATGAATTATCCATAGCAGATCCAATGGGAACTGGAAAGTCGCACGCAGTCCTACGTCACTGGAGTCTTCTTCACGGTTCTTTAAACCGCAATGGAAACGCAGACAGCAACAGGTCTGGGGGGAAAAAAAGTTCCATTTCCAAAACATTTCCTGGGACAAATTGTTCTGGATACTATCGCATTTACTCCATTTGCTATTGGTGCAAATGGGAAAAATATATATATTTGTTGTGCTACTACTCAACTATGACGACTTCAGCTTCTGAGAACCCCAGAAATGTGAAAAGTGTCCATATGGAAGAAAAGATTTACAGTCAGACAAGACCAGTCACGATGATACAGAAGTAGTGACTTCTGTATCTGTCACGGTTGCACACAGAAACAAGATGGTAAGATCCAAGTGCAGCAGTTTAATAAAAGGGAAATCCAAAATCATACATCCAGCACAGGCATGGGTCAAAATCCAGAGTGACAGTCCACAGAAAACAAAAGCCAGCGTTACAAAATGTGCACATAACAAAATATAACAAACCACAACCAAGGACAGAAACAACTGAGACTAAATAGACAGACACTGATAATGAAACACAAAACAGCTGAGTGCAATGATGAATAGTGATTAGTCCAGGGAGTGTGTATGGGAAATGTAGTCCATGAAATGGGTGAACAGAGAGTCCGGGATGGAGTGCCCTCTAGTGGCTGAAAGGGCACTCTCACTGGTGATCATGACATTACCCCCCCTCAAAGGAGCGGCTACCAGACGCTCCACCAGACAAAACACAAACACACAAAACTCAGGAGGGAGGTGGACAGGTGGAGGATCAGGGGGAGGGATGGTGGGCCAGATCCAGGGTGCCCAACTGATAGCCAGGGCGGCGCTGGAGGAACTGACCAGGCTGGTTCCAGCGGTTCTGGAGTCCTGGCTGAGTGCCAGGGCGGCGCTGGAGGAAGTGACCAGACGGGCACTGGCAGGTCTGGATTCCTGGCTGAGTGCCAGGGCGGTGCTGGAGGAACTGACCAGGCTGGTTCCAGCTGTTCTGGAGTCCTGGCTGAGTGCCAGGGCGGCGCTGGAGGAACTGACCAGGCTGGTTCCAGCAGTTCTGGAGTCCTGGCTGAGTGCCAGGGCGGCGCTGGTGGAACTGACCAGGCGGGCACTGGCAGGTCTGGATTCCTGGCTGAGTGCCAGGGCGGTGCTGGAGGAACAGACCAGGCGGGTCTCAACGGTTCTGGCAGCCTGGTCAGAGGCGGCAGGGCAGAAGGCTTGGACGGCGGCGGCAGGGCAGAAGGCTTGGACGGCGGCGGCAGGGCAGAAGGCTTGGACGGCGGCGGCGGCAGGACTAGCCAAGGGTGCTTCGAGGCCGTATCAGGGAGAGCGGGCAGCTCGGTGACGGCCTCCGTGGCCGTATCAGGGAGAGCGGGCAGCTCGGTGACGGCCTCCGTGGCCGTATCAGGGAGAGCGGGCAGCTCGGTGACGGCCTCCGTGGCCGTATCAGGGAGAGCGGGCAGCTCGGTGACGGCCTCCGTGGCCGTATCAGGGAGAGCGGGCAGCTCGGTGACGGCCTCCGTGGCCGTATCAGGGAGAGCGGGCAGCTCGGTGACGGCCTCCGTGGCCGTATCAGGGAGAGCGGGCAGCTCGGTGACGGCCTCCGTGGCCGTATCAGGGAGAGCGGGCAGCTCGGTGACGGCCTCCGTGGCCGTATCAGGGAGAGCGGGCAGCTCGGTGACGGCCTCCGTGGCCGTATCAGGGAGAGCGGGCAGCTCGGTGACGGCCTCCGTGGCCGTATCAGGGAGAGCGGGCAGCTCGGTGACGGCCTCCGTGGCCGTATCAGGGAGAGCGGGCAGCTCGGTGACGGCCTCCGTGGCCGTATCAGGGAGAGCGGGCAGCTCGGTGACGGCCTCCGTGGCCGCAGCGGGCTCGGGCTGCTCTGGGACGGCAGCGGGCTCGGGCTGCTCTGGGACGGCAGCGGGCTCGGGCTGCTCTGGGACGGCAGCGGGCTCGGGCTGCTCTGGGACGGCAGCGGGCTCGGGCTGCTCTGGGACGGCAGCGGGCTCGGGCTGCTCTGGGACGGCAGCGGGCTCGGGCTGCTCTGGGACGGCAGCGGGCTCGGGCTGCTCTGAGTCCATCACAGGACTGACAGGGAGAGCATGCGGAGCTGGAGCGGACTCACTGGCTGGAGTGGACTCACTGGCTGGAGTGGGCTCTGGAGCGGACTCACTGAGTGGAGCGGGCTCTGGAGCGGACTCACTGGCTGGAGCGGGCTCTGGAACGGACTCACTGGCTGGAGCGGGTTCTGGAGCGGACTCACTGGCTGGAGCGGGCTCGGGCTGTTCTGAGTGCATCCTCCAGGCACGCAAGACAGCCAAAATATAAAAAGTGAAGACAGCCCTCCTAGCCATCACGGGACTGACAGGGAGAGCATGCAGTACTGGAGTGGACTCACTGGCTGGAGCGGGCACTGGAGTAGACTCACTGGCTGGAGCGGACTCACTGGCTGGAGCGGGCTCTGGAGTGGACTCACTGGCTGGAGCGGGCTCTGTAGTGGGCTCACTGGCTGGAGCGGACTCACTGACTGGAGCGGGCTCTGTAGTAGACTCGCTGGCTGGAGCGGACTCGCTGGCTGGAGCGGACTCGCTGGCTGGAGCGGACTCGCTGGCTGGAGCGGACTCGCTGGCTGGAGCGGACTCGCTGGCTGGAGCGGACTCGCTGGCTGGAGCGGACTCGCTGGCTGGAGCGGACTCGCTGGCTGGAGCGGACTCGCTGGCTGGAGCGGACTCGCTGGCTGGAGCGGACTCGCTGGCTGGAGCGGACTCTGGAGCGGACTCGCTGGCTGGAGCGGACTCGCTGGCTGGAGCGGGCTCGCTGGCTGGAGCGGGCTCGCTGGCTGGAGCGGGCTCGCTGGCTGGAGCGGGCTCTGTAGTGGACTCACTGGCTGGAGCGGGCTCTGTAGTAAACTCACTGGCTGGAGCGGGCTCTGTAGTAGACTCACTGGCTGGAGCGGGCTCTGTAGTAAACTCACTGGCTGGAGCGGGCTCTGTAGTAGACTCACTGACTGGAGCGGGCTCTGTAGTAGACTCACTGGCTGGAGCGGGCTCTGTAGTAGACTCGCTGACTGGAGCCTTCCTCCTCCGCTTCCTTTTCTTCTGTGTGGGAAGCGAAGATTCAGCGCCCACCTCCTCAGTGATCTCAGGAATGGACTCACGAGCTGGAACGGACTTACTGACTGGAACGGGCTCTGAAGCGGATTCACTGGCTGGTTGTCTAGGTGAGGCCCACTCTATCCGATGGCAGAGATATGCGGCAAACTTCCAAAAGTTTAAGCTCTGTAGCCCTTCCATCTCACAATGAGACAATGGCTCGTCAAGGCAACCATTAAGCAGGTCTTTCAAAGCCGCGTCATTGTAATCCAGCCCCACCGCCATCGCCCAAAAGACCTTTGCAAAGCACCCTACCTCCCATCCTTCTTGCCGTAGGGCTCTCAATGTCCGAACTTGAGCCATCCGTTCTGTAATGCGGGCCGGGAAAGGGATCCGGAAATCCATGCTGCTGGATCAATATAGTGGTGGTTTGTTCTGTCACGGTTGCACACAGAAACAAGATGGTAAGATCCAAGTGCAGCAGTTTAATAAAAGGGAAATCCAAAATCATACATCCAGCACAGGCATGGGTCAAAATCCAGAGTGACAGTCCACAGAAAACAAAAGTCAGCGGTACAAAATGTGCACATAACAAAATATAACAAACCACAACCAAGGACAGAAACAACTGAGACTAAATAGACAGACACTGATAATGAAACACAAAACAGCTGAGTGCAATGATGAATAGTGATTAGTCCAGGGAGTGTGTATGGGAAATGTAGTCCATGAAATGGGTGAACAGAGAGTCCGGGATGGAGTGCCCTCTAGTGGCTGAAAGGGCACTCTCACTGGTGATCATGACAGTATCATCATGACTGTTCTTGTCCGCGTATAAATGAGACAAGAACCATATGATCCACAGAGTTTGATATTAATGGAGTTTTGAATTTACAATAATGCCAGACTACCCTTTTGTAAAAAACCAAAACATAAAAAACAGCATATGCTTGTTAGGTACACAGTAAAATCCACAGAGTTAAATCAACTCTGCTCAGAGTACATTTGGTCCCTCTCTAAATAGTGTTAAAGTAAAACTACAGCAGAGTTAAAGTTAATCAGATAATTAAGCAATTACTTAAGTGATGATTGAACATTAATGACGAACCCCTGCTCTTAACAAGCAGAATCACTGAAGAAAAGAGAAACACAAGAACTACAACTAACTTCACTCACAGCCTTAGATGAAATCAACTGAAGATAAAAGACATTAAATCTCTCAAGATCTGATTAAAAGATCTGATTCACTTATTACTAACCAGATTGACTTCTGTCAGAAGTCTAAAGAAGTTCTTATTGGGGCTGTTTCCCAGACAGAGATTAAGCTTAGTACTAGAATAAAATGGCCCTTAAACCAGATTAACAGAAATCTGCTTTCTCTGTCATGGTTTAAAATAGTCCTAGACTTAGTATAGTCCAGTGTTTAATAAACTGCTTTCCTGGAGGAAGATTAAACTACTCCAGGACTAAATTGAACTACTCCAGGACTAAATTGAGGCTTAAATTAAACCCAGGAGGCAGGTTTAAAGGTGCCCTAGAACGTTTTTTTTAAAAAGATGTAATATAAGTCTAAGGTGTCCCTTGAATGTGTCTGTGAAATTTCAGCTCAAAATACCCCATAGATTTTTTTAAATTCATTTTTTAACTACCTATTTTGGGGCATAATTAGAAATGAGCCGATTCAGGCTACGTGGCTCCTTTAAATCTGGTTCTCCACGCCCCAAAAGCTCGCGCTTGCCTTAAACAACATAAAAAGAGTTCAAAAAGCTAATATTCCCCTCAAAATGGATCTTTACAAAGTGTTCGTCATGATTGTCTAAGCTTTATATATATATATATATATATATATATATAGAATTCATTACAAACAGATTTCCAGACATTTATTTTTTTCCCACAGCTGATGTATTTAGCTTGCTTTAAAAAAAAACAAAACAAAAAAAAAAAAACTGTCTCTTGTTTAGTAAAGATTTTTTTTTTTTGGATTGAAGTCTTTTTCTGTTGCCATTGTTTCCTTGGATTTGCTTCTCAGTTCCATGTTTTACAGGCAACCTCATGCTAATTCAGATTAGCACAGTTGGTTTTAAATTAATCTAGTTTATTTTAAGTCTGGACTCCATAGTCCAGGTTTTAGTAATCTGTACTCAATCTGTGTTTCAGAAAGCCATTTTTTAAGCCACAATTAACTATTCTAGATTAAGGCATATCCTGGCTTAATTTAAACCCTGTCCGGGAAACCGCCCCATTGAGAATTAACAGCAGTTTAGATGTTGGTGTTTTATTGGTCAAAAAAATATTTGTCAGGGTTTGATTTAGTTGGTCTCATGAAACTTTTATGTTTGTAAAATAATTTGTGTTTGAGCAATTTCTGTAGTGTTTTACAACAAACACTTGTACATTGCTGAACCAAAACACTGAAGGAGCAGATCTGCTTGAATTTCCTGCTCAAAAACCCTTTCAAACATCACAAAGAGGTCTCTTTCTCTTTGGTTTCTTGACTGAGATTTGGCAAAGAAAGTCAAGGGTCAAGAGCCCAACTTAAGCAAATGCTGATGTTCCTGATGGTGGCTTCTTTTCTTTTTCTTGACCAATAAAACAATTCTATAGATGTGGGAAAATCAAGTCAATCTGGTTAGTAATAAGTGAAGCTGGTAATGCTGTTTGTGTTAGTTGTTGAATCAGATCTTCAGAGATTTCACAGTTTTTATCTTCAGTGGATTTCATCTAAGGCTGTGACTGAAGTAAGTTGTAGTTCTTGTGTTTCTCTTTTCTTCAGTGATTCTGCTTGTTAACAGCAGGTGTTTATCACTAATGCTCAATCATCACTTAATTAATTGCTTAATTATCTCATTGACTTTAACTCTGCTTCAGTGTTATTTTAACACTATTTAGAGAGGGACCAAATGTACTCTGAACAGAGTTGATTTAACTCTGGGGATTTTGCCGTGTATGTTTTGAAGCATGGCAGCTAGTTTGAGCAAGTTTATGCTAGTCCTGAGTTGGTCATTAGCTGATTTAAGCTGGGCTATATGTTGCTTAGGACCAGCACTTGACCAATTAAACCAGCTCATGACCAGCACATGACCAACTGGATCAAACCAGCTGTCATGCTTCAACCAGCATATGCTGTTTGTTTTTTTTGCTGTTTGTTTTTTTGTTTTTTCAAAAGGGTAAGCTTATATTAGACAGCTCTCTTTAAATGACTATTTTTAGCAGAACATCAAATAGCAAAAAACAATAAATGGTAGTTATATTCTAACCTACCATCACCCAAACAAGCACTGTTCCATTTTAACAAAGAGCAGATCGGAGAAACAGTTTGAGATATTTCAGTTCATACTGTCAGTTATTTTCCATTTTTTGGCTTGAGGGCATAACAAGCAATTTTGTATCTGTTTCCTTTCATGATACTGACTCTTGTTTAGTGTACTTGACTTGGACAAGTAATGCAATCAGCAGCAACAACAGTTGTCATGGGAACCTCACTCGAACTCAAGAAAGATAATAGTCAAAGAGGTTTCATGTGTTTTGATATACAGACTATAATGGAAAGATAAAAACAAAAAACAGCAGGGACTCATAAATGTTAGTCTGAACAAAATCATATTTATTAAATTCTGAAATCCACAGAGTTAAATCAACTCTGCTCAGATAACATTTGGTCCCTCTCTGAATAGTGTTAAAATAACACTGAAGCAGAGTTAAAGTTAATGAGATAATTAAGCTATTAATTCAGGGATGATTGAACATTAATGATGAACACCTGCTGTTAACAAGCAGAATAACTGAAGAAAAGAGAAACACAAGAACTACAAGTGACTTCAGCCAACACCATTTAATAACTCTGTGGATTTTACTGTGTATGGAATTTTTTACCATTAAAAAAAGTGTGGGGAAATGTATATGTGTGGTATGAGGAAAATGACTTATATTTTATGTTGTGCTTTGACACATCTGAATAAACCTCAAGAATGTAGTACATTTGTGGATGGAGCCTTTTGCTGTTCTGAACCATGCAGAAATCCAAAGATGACAAGAAAATGGGTTTAATGGTTTCAAAAGCCTCGATTAGCTTGCCTCAAATCTCATCCCAAATTCCCAAACTCAATTCCACAAACATTCTTCTCAACGACTGCATTCATTTTCTACAAACCTACGAAGCGACTCTGCGAGTGCTCATTGATTTAAGATTCATGGTCTGGGTTATCTCCGTCCATCTCACGCCAATAAACACATCTCTTATTTTCATTCTCTATTTTCCCCTTCACTGAGCTAAAGAGGCACTGCAATATTTCCTTTCCATTTGGAAGATTTACATGAGAGTGAGTTGTGATCAATGCATATAAGATTTTACAATTTGCATTCTTTTACGTGATATACCTAAGAATGTATAGGCCTGACTTTTATTTGTGTCAGAAATTAAATAGCAACATCCACTACAGTTCACACCAATGAGGTCGACAGATCATAAACACTTTCAGAACTCATATTGAATGCTTAAATTAAGTTTTGATCTAATTAGTTCTTATTTGAGTAAATATAATTTAGGGTTATGGCAGATCCCCTCTTCTGCAGGCTTAAAAAACTGATTTCATTCAATGTGCATTAGGAAATGACATATTTCTCTCTTTTCTCCAATAGGGTAAACTTGAGTCTTATTTATATGAAAGAACGTCTTTAGCAGAGTTTTATGTCATATTTAAAGTTTGTTGGTTTGTATCATTTTATTTTGAGCAAGTATAAATTGTGTTCAGTTTTGAACTTAATTACAGCTGTTTTGTTTTACTTGTATTGTGTTTAGTGCCATGAATTCAAGCAGCGGTTTGTGACAATTCACTTCAACCTGCCCACTCAGTTCTTACTGGAGACCGAAGAAAACAGAGCAGAGGTTTGTGGACAGACACTTCTCAATTTGTTATAAATATCACAGAAGACATGAATTTGTACTGTATATATCCATAAATATATTTGCCTTATGCAATGTTATTTAATGGCAAAGGAACAGCTTATCCTTTAGAAATCCTGATGTTTTACTGGACTGAATGATGCAAATATATACTGAGCAACTACATGAACAGACATCAAAGACATCCCCTGACATTAAATTACCAGATTATTAAAAAAAAAAAAAAAAAACATTTCATGCATGGTGATTCTCATATTTAAATACTACAGATCTATTGGAATCTTAGTTCCTTCCCAAAATGCAGTTTATTGTTAAAGAGTACAATATAAATGAGCACAACATTTTATATGCATAGTCAGTGTAAACTCATAGTCATTTTCCCAGAACAGAAAAAGGCACATAATGCAACAAAACATTTCCAAAAGTTCAAAAAGCAACATGACAATGTAAACAGAACTGAATTTCTCACTGCATAATTACTCATTATTTACTGATAATAAAATTGGAACAGTAGTGAAACAGGTATTTTCATGGCTTTGATGCAGTATTCATAAGTATGAACATTTTCATAAATCATATCCCTTATTCATAATTATTCATTATGCAGATAGAAGCTTTAGAGATAAATGAACAGTTGACAACAACTGACTTGTTAGCAGATTGGATGAATTAATTTAGCTATGATTGGTCTTTTTTGAATAAATTGAAAAGGATAACTAGTATGTTTATGTATAAAACACAGATATTTATCAGGATATTTAGAGTGATATGCAAATTACGATTCTCCAATTATATCAACAATGGATATCAACTAATTGTTCATACAGTACAAAAAATAGAGTCTAATCATGATGTGTCAAGGGCACAGCCGTCCAGTATAGCTTTCAAAAGTTATGATTTAATGTGGGTCTTGCTAGTCGAAAATGTGCAAAAATACACAATATTGCTACTATATTGTCATGAAAACTCATTTAATTTTAGAGGCTAAATGGAACTGTGGAAGATGACTCCATTTGAACCCAGACTTACGCTGTCTCCTTCTCAGAAACAGCAGAGAGTTTGAGTCTCTCCTTCTGTTCTCTTTCCACTGCTTCCCTTTTAACTCTTTCTTCCCCTTCCACATGGTATCCCACCATCAGCTGATACACCATCACACCGAACACAGCACCAATGAATGGGGCAAAGATGGGCACAAAGGACCAGTAAGAGTTTGCTCTGTGGTGGATGAAACATATATCAGTGTCAGAGATTACATCAAAAGTGAAATAGATGGAAAAACGTATACAAGAATATGTGACTTACGAGAACACCTCTGAGCCCCATCCAGCAATTGCGGTGAAGATCCGAGGTCCCAAGTCTCTCGCTGGATTTACAGCATAACCTGAGTTAAAACCCATGGACAGACCAATCACCAGAACCACAAAGCCGACAGTAAAGGCCTCCAGCCCTCGTGGGATGGGGTTATTGTAAGGGTCGACAATGGCAAGGATACATACGATCAGAGCTGCCGTGCCAATTATCTGTGTTGAAGGCAAGGGATAGTTCACTCACTGAAAATTCTGACATCATTTACTCACCCTCATGTTGTTCCAAAACTGTCATTCTTTTTTCTGTGTGACACAAAAGATGATATTCTGAAGATTACGTTTTTGCCCATACAATCAATGCTCAAAATACGCAGCATAGTATAGCACTTCTATATTTCAATACCATCCCTTTTTCTTGAGTACCGGGACTTCTCACATGTTCACTTTCATTGTATGGACAAAACACTGAGACGTTCTTCAAAATATCTTCAATGAATGCTGATCTTTTTGTCTTACCTGATCAAAGAAGCCATTGAGCAAAGTAAGGTGTTTAGAAGGGTATGTAGCAAAGATTCCAGCGGTTGCATTGTCCCCTACAACGACTAGAGAACCTTGTCCAAAGTCCCAAATTGCATCTGCAAAGCATCAAGTTAACATAAGCTAGAAACAAGCTCTTTGAGATCTTCAAAAGCTCTCAGTTCACAAACACAATCCTCATAAACTGAGAAGTTTCATTGTTGGCTGCAACAGACTGACCAAAGATTGATGGATTATTGACAACCAATAATACTTTAATACAATAATACTAAAACTCACCAATATACATGCCAAATATTATTCCTGAGCCAAGAAAAGCCCCCAGAGTCTGGGACAGGAAGTACACGGGAAATTTCCTCCAGGGCTCTCTGCCCAATAAACAGAGGGAAAAGGTCACAGTAGGGTTTATGTGACCTCCTGTAAAATACAAAGTTTCAACATGTCGATCTTATGATACATTTAAAATGAGATCGTCACAGAACACAGTGACAATGAAACAATACTATAGACTCTCACTTTACATTTTTATGGCTGGTTTGGTACATGCTGATTAAGCCGCAGGATTAAACTTCAAAAATTCAACTTAAAGGTTTTCATAACATTTTTAGCCATGGGTTATTAGGCTTAATCTATGTCTGGGAACTTTGTTTTTCAACTGTCTGCAACTTCCTTCAAGACCTATAGTCCAAGACTTCACTTATAGTCCAAACACTCTTTTTTTTTATTATTATTATTCCTCTGTTTGAAATGTTAAAGTCAAAATTGCCAGTTGATGTTGTCTGATATTGTCTTGGATTTTTTTTTAATCAAAAATGGAACTGAATGTTCCAGGTACAGTTCATCCATCTGAGTTAACTTTAACCATGAGTCAACCCTTGATTCCACCCAATAATTTCTGAAAATAAAAATGTTCTAAAAGTAGAAAAGAATGTAGTGTAATTTTGCCAGTTTAAATCCATCTGCTGAATGTTTGGCTGAAGCCTTCACATTTTAATATCTTGTTCTCAACTGTAAGTGACTCACTGCATTGAAATGCTACATCTGAAATCTGAAATTTCCTGTGTTCTCCCAGGGAAAAATAAAAATAAAAAAATCTGACAGTTTTAAGAAACTTATAACCAATGTTACCTGAGACTTGCCCACAAACTAGGATTCCCAATGTAGCGGCAAACCCAAACGCAAAATTCACTGTCAGAAACATTCCATGAGAGCCTCCGCTTAGAACCAACTGGGCAACAGCACCACAGCCAAACATCTGTAAAGAGAGACATGAAAGGGTTAGTTCACCCAAAAATGAAAATTCCGTCATTAATTACTCACCCTCATGCTGTTCCACACCCTTAAGACCTTTGTTAATCTTCGGAATGCAAATTAAGATATTTTTGTTGAAATCCGATGGCTCAGTGAGGCCTGCATAGCCAGCAATAACATTTCCTCTCTCAAGATCCATTAATGTACTAAAAACATATTTAAATCAGTTCATGTGAGTACAGTGGTTCAATATTAATATTATAAAGCGACGAGAATATTTTTGGTGCGCCAAAAAAACAAAATAATGACTTATATAGTGATGGCCGATTTAAAAAAACTGCTTCATGAAGCTTCGGAGCATTATGAATCTTTTGTGTCGAATCAGTGGTTCGGAGCACCAAAGTCACGTGATTTCAGCAGTTTGCTGGTTTGACACGTGATCCGAATCATGACGACACAAAAGATTCATAACGCTCCGAAGCTTAATGAAGCAGTGTTTTGAAATCGTCCATAACAACAAGTCGTTATTTTGTTTTTTTTTGGCACACCAAAAATATTCTAGTCACTTTATAATATTAATATTGAACCACTGTACTCAGATGAACTGATTTAAATATGTAAATATGTATGTATTTTAGTACCTTTATGGATCTTGAGAGAGGAAATGTCATTGCTGGATATGCAGGCCTCACTGAGCCATCAGTGTTCAACAAAAATATCTTAATTTGTGTTCCGAAGATTAACGAAGGTCTTACGGGTGTGGAACAGCATGAGGGTGAGTAATAAATTACATTATTTTCATTTTTGGGTGAACTAAACCTTTAAGAATAGAAATTCAATTAACCACTTGTTCAGTCTTTTGTGTGCTACTGCACATCAAAGACATTTGTGATGTCTGATGGCAAAGCTTGGCTAGACACCTAACAAAGTTAATTAAGCTATAGATTAAATAACTGGCAATTTCAGCAAATAAATCTCAATAAAGCAATTCTTTGAATGATTGCAGGTTTTTGTTTGACATATTTTGTTTCACAGAGATATACATCCTTGGCTTCGCGTACCTGTTTTTCTTTGAGGACTGCAATTGAAGAATGCGAAACATTATGGGCACCATGTGGATTTGATAGATAATGTGCGTACGAGTGTGTGTGTGTACTTGCCCTCTCTTCCATTGTGTAATGCCCTCTAGCCTGTCTGTGTTTGCCAGCCGTTATTGAGTTGCATGATCAGCCTCTGGATGGGGGGTTCTGAGACCGCACAGTACCATCAGAAAACAACAGATGGGCGTGGGGGAGCTCTATTTTTCTCCAGATATTGCTGCTCTGGAGTCTTAGTTTCCATTAAAAACAGATGATGAGATATGGTTTTACCTGTGGTCCCCCTGTGGTGTGTCAAATTTATTCCGGATATAGGCTGTCTTGAAATCTGGATTGTCGACCCTGTTGTGCCCAACTCTTGTTGCTTTTGCTTACCTGTTATTTGTGTTGTAGCTTACAAAATGTCAAAATCCAAAGTACAACAATATGAGATGTTTTATCAGGTGATAATATGAAATATTTAACTAATTCCAACTAATGTTAATGTTGTTCTGTTGAAGTGAAAATTAGTCTAAGTAGCAACAACTTTTCTCTTGAGGTTTAGCAGAAGAGCCATAAATTAACAGCGACAAGTGGAGATGTCTGATACTAACAAAACATAATACTTTCTATCACTTTAGTTATTGTTTTGTTTTGTGTTCAGTGGTTTAAAGGTGCTAAAGAGGATGTTTTGTTTTATAAATTTTGCAATATTACTTGAAACTGTCTTTACTAACTGATAAAAGACTATTTATTAGGTGGACTGAAAGGAATAATATTAATATACATCATCAGTGCACGAGGTAGGGCCTTAAAAACATCAGCCAACCGTTTGTGTGATCATCACGTAAACGAATGGCCCTCTGGCTTGTCAATCACTGCCATGATGTTCCTTGTGAGAGACGAGCACGGCTGCGCGCTCCAGTAACTTTCCACACTCCACAGGCGCCGCATGCAATGTTTTTGTCAGGAGACAGGAGTAACAACTGCAGATTATGAATAACCCTATTTGGAGGACTGGTAACCCAAATTTGGTAAAAGTGTGAAAAAAAATCTGAAAAAGTGTGCATCTGGATCAGGGTGATCCAGTCCTATTTTGCTTTGAAAAACTGGCACAGAAGTAAGATGGATTACTTGATCATGATAACAAAACATGGGATTTCTAGATAATTCTGAAATATTTAAACTTTTTAAACAACTGGTCCAAGGATATGAAATGGCACCCTGTAAAGTGTCTGAAACATGTGTAAAGGATCTGTGGCGACCAGGGCGGGCGAGAGCTGTGAAAGAACGGCACGAGGCCGATGATGCAAGTGATAACGAGCATCACCTGGGAGGTGCACCGGCCTTGAGTCTCTCACGGAGGAGCTCCGGGAGCATAAAAGGAGGAGCGACGACAGTGAAGGACGAGAGAGGACCAGGCCTGGATTTTATTTTATGTTTGTGTGGCTGGCAGATGTCCGCGAGGGTCTGCCGGCATTACTTTCGTATTGTTCTTTGTTTATTTTGAATTAAAGTTTTGTTGAATGTTCGCCGGTTCCTGCCTCCTTCTTCCCGTATATACGAACTGCGTTACATTGGTGCCGAAACCCGGGAGGAAGGAGGGACATGCTGTCGGAGAGCCCTCGCTGATTCTTTTTCCTCTCTCCCCTCTGTCGTCCTGTCGCTCCCCTTGCTTCCGTCCTATTTCTCTCGTCTCGTCTGTCCTTACCCCCAGGTGCTGCGGCCGCCGAGACAGGCCCCGGGGGGGAGTAGAGCGCAGTCTCGGGAGTACCCCCCGGCCTACGAGGGGCGATGGGGGTATGTGGCGACCAGGGCGGGCGAGAGCCGTGAGGGAACGGCGTGAGGCCGGTGACACAAGTGATAACGAGCATCAGCTGGGAGGCGCACCGGCCTTGAGTCTCTCACAGAGGAGCTCCGGGAGCATAAAAGGAGGAGCGACCACAGTGAAGGACGAGAGAGGACCAGGCCTGGATTTTATTTTATGTTTGTGTGGCCGGTAGACGTCCGTGAGGGTCTGCTGGCATTACTTTCCTTTTGTTCTTTGTTTATTTTAAATTAAAGTTTTGTTGAATGTTTGCCGGTTCCCGCCTCCTTCTTCCCGTATATACAAACTGCGTTACAACAGCTAATTGGCTATCAGCAAGACATGAATTCAAGTCCTGTTATGACATTTTACAGTTCTGCAAAAGAGACATTTTGCTACAAAAAGTTACAAAATTAAAACTTATTTTACCTTTGAACATTTAACATCATGCTTTATTAATCATTATTGGCCAAAGCTGAGAACAAAGAACCATGTTCTTATTAAAAGTAAGATAAAAAGTACAAAGCTTAAGTATAAAAAATGCATATGTTCTTTTTAAATATATCATAAAAACTCTCTCTGCAAATCATTTGCAAAATGAGGAACTCCCTTCAGGTGTAGCTGAACTGAAATTTCAGGCTTTTCAGCAGATGAAAGCATATAGATTATTTTTGATACCTTACATGTATCCCTTTCACATTCTCATCAAAGAAAATAAATTAGTGATTTATTGTCCATCTATCAAGCTGAGTACAATCTATATAGTATTTATTTTTTACAAACTAATTAACTAAACTAAAAACAGATTTTTTTAATACATATTGATTATTTTGAAGTTCTAGACAATTCAAACAGAAAACTATAGAAAATGTGTTTCTATAAACACATAAATGTGCCCAAACAGCAATGCCTGCAAATATTTAGCCACTTTCCTGGATGATAACACTTTTTGATCACTATCCCTCTGAATTATAATCATTCCTATCAAAATGAATAAAATGCTTTACAATTAGTTTTCAAAACTGACATGAATGCTGAAATCGATTTGTCTCATCACTCATCAATGACAAAAACAACAAATCTCACCACTAGAATGAGGGTGCCAAGGCATTCTGCCAGTGCCTGTCGCATCAGCAGGTTCCGGACCTGAAATGTCCGAGCCATCTTTTCCAGAAGCACCTTCTGTCTTCCCATAATGCCTTAGGATAGTCTAAAGATGATGATTATAGGGTGCTTTAATGAAGACTGATGAAGGGCAGACTGCCGCTGCATGGGTAAGTGGTCCTGTACAACTTTTCCTACTGAGTTCAGGACCTATATGTGCTTCTGAAGGTCCCGCCCTCAGTCAATAAAAAAACAAAAACAGCATTCCTACAATTTTTCCCCCCCCTGCCTCTTCCCATCTCACTTACACATAATTTCTTGTACTTTTTTCATGTCAGACTTACCAGTTTTGAATGTTTTTGTTATGAATATGTGGGTGAGGACTGGGATGCAGGGAGTTCTCCTGCTGCAAATATAAAAGTATCTTAAACCGGATCTGAATGGCCCTAGGGTTTGGTGCGCCAAAAAACTATAGCTAGTGCTTTTTCCTGTGTGGATTGTAGCCCCATAGCAGGCAATAACTTGAACCATGATGAGAGTGGTTATGGTTACCTTACATTTTTTAAATGAATATTTTAGGTTTGTGGAAATGCATGGGTATTTAGCCAGCAATGAAGTTTGGCAAGTGTTTGAAACAGGGCAGATGTTTTTTGTTTCTGGAAAGTATTTGCGCCACATGATGGTCACAAGCCTGGAGTGTCTGAAATTCTATTTCCGTAATAAAGTTAAATAATAGACTATGTTTTTTTATTCTCCTAGAAACACAATGGCTTGTGGCACCAGTCATCTCATAATGAATACAGCATTATGACATTGTGGATGTTTGCCAAAACACAAGATCTTAATTTCTTTCCCTATATAGTATTTGCGCTTGGTATTTGTGTGCTTAATAAAAGTTACTTAATCTGAGTTATGTCTTGACATAAATAGGATGAATAAAGTGGCTGGCAACAAGCCCCAATGCTCAAGTCTCTTTCTGTGGAATTCTATGAAGGCCAATATGTCTCATGACAGATAATAACTGCAAATACGTCTTCTTTACTGATCTATGCAAGGGGTCAAGTTTTGGCTAACCCCTGCTGGTAGATGTTATAATTACACCTTTACACCTTTGCACTTTTCTCCATTCACAGCCATTCAAACATAGCTGCAGTGTTTTCTAAAGAATGTTTTTGCAAGCAACTTATAAATCACAAATATTCCATTATAGTAGATGTTTTATCTGTGCCCAGTAGTGTCAAAAGCAACAGTAATGTTGACATGTAGAAGATATGAAGAACTTTGCTGGAAATTTCACAAGTTTTACCTTCATCTGACTCCCAAATCAGCCTAGTGAAAACAGTAAAATTCTCCCTTGATTTATGTGGATTTTAATAATAATATAAAATATAAAAAAAATATAGAAGAAAAATTGTCTGTCTTTTTTTTGTAAACACTACAGTAATGAGAATGATTTTTTAAAATTAGATTATTATTATACTTTCATATTCCTGCATACAGCCTATACATACACTAGTACCATTCAAAAGTTAGAAGAAAAAATTAATACTTTTATTCGGCAAGGATGCATTAAAGGTGCCCTAGAACGTTCTTTCACAAGATGTAATATAAGTCTAGGTGTCCCCTGAATGTGTCTGTGAAATTTCAGCTCAAAATACCCCATAGATCTTTTTAAATTAATTTTTTTTAATTTTGAGGCATCATTAACTATGCACCGATTCAGGCTGCGGCCCCTTTAAATCTCGCGCTCCTCATGAAAATAGCGATGGCTCTTGTCTCCGTGAATACAGTAATAAACGATGGTAACTTTAACCGCATTGAACAGTACATTAGCAACATGCTAACGAAACATTTAGAAAGACAATTTACAAATATCACTAAAAATATCATGTAATCATGGATCATGTCAGTTATTATTGCTCCATCTGCCATTTTTCGCTATTGTCCTTGCTTGTTTTCCTAGTCTGATGATTCAGCTGTGCACAGATCCAGACGTTAATACTGGCTGCCCTTGTGTAATGCCTTGAACATGGGCTGGCATATGCAAATATTGGGGTCGTACATATTAATGATCAGTAACAGTAGGTGTTATGTTGAGATTCGCCTGTTCTGCTGAGGTCTTTTAAACAAATGAGATTTATATAAGAAGGAGGAAGCAATGGAGTTTGAGACTCACTGTATGTCATTTCCATGTACTGAACTTATTCAACTATGCCAAGGTAAATTCAATGTTTGATTCTAGGGCACCTTTAAATTGATCAAAAGTGACAGCAAGGACGTACAATGTTACAAAAGATTTATGTTTCGAACAAATGATATTCTTTTGAACTTCCTATTGATCAAAGAATCCTGAAAATAATGTATCATGATTTCCATAAAAATATTAAGCAGCAAAACTGTTTTCAACAGTGATAATAGGCTAATAAGAAATGTTTCTTGAGCATCAAATCAACATATTAGAATGACTGGAATAATAGCTGCTGATAATTCAGTGTTGTCACAGGAATAAATTGCATTTTAAAATATATTACAATAGAAACAGTTATTTTAACAGTTATTTATTTTACATGAGTATATAACAATATTACTGTTTTACTGTATTTGATCAAATAATTGCAGCCTCGAGGAGCATAAGATACTTGTTCCAAACAACAACAACAAAAACGTATCGAGTCCAAATTGAATGGTAGTGTATCGGATACATGTCGTGTCGTGTGTGCAATCAGCTGATTCATGACATCGTCTATAGAGCCAATACAATTGTTACATCTTATTTTCACATCAATACTCACCCCTGCTACGATCCATCCCGGTCCGGAAAAAAGTTAAGTGATTTGTTTCATAACTGTCTTTTGTTAATTAATTAATTCGTTTGGCTCATCTTGTACTGTGTTTTTCTGTATGCTTGAATGATTGCTTCTGCTCAAAATGGCCTCCTCTGGTCCTTGTCGCGATAGACTTCCATCGATTATATCGTGTATTTTACTGAATTTAGTTGGTTTCAAATGTTTTGAGTACAAGAAAAAAATACTATGGTAATATATAGTAAATACTATAGTGTTTTTGAACCATATTAAAATTGTAGTATACTGTATATATAGTATTTACAACTCTTTGTTAATGAAGACTATGTATTAACTATATTGAACTGATAAACTGTAATAAATACTGTAGTATACTTTAGTATTTACTACAGTAAACTGCAGTTTATTGTAGTATAATATATCCTATAGTTGTAGTGGTTATATTACCACAGCAACTATAGAATTACCACAACAAATTAATTCAAGTACTTTACTATAGCATGGTTCAAAAACACTCATGTGGGTGGTAAAATGCTGTTGTTGTTGTTTTTTAATGACTTTATTCTTTCTTGTTTTACTGTATGTAAAACTCCCTTTTAATATAATGTAATGGCTCTCTGAATTGTGCAAATCCAGAGAAATAAAATAGTTGGAGGCCTTTTGGATTATATTTAATATTTAATGTTAGGGTTATTATACTGTGTTTGCTACTTCAGGTGACGGTCTGTGACAACTTTATATGAAAATGTAATGCTATCAAGAGTGTATTGTGTCTAGGGAAATTGCAATGTTGTGCACATTATGAATCCCTTTTATTCAATGGGCTGTTATAAAGGCCCATCTTTTAAGTGAGCCCTAGAATAATGTGTATATATATTAAGGCTTGCCAGTTGTTTGTCTTTGGGTTACAATTGAAGTATTTTAGTTTAAAAGAAACATGCTGAAGATGTCCAGTATGCTGTCAACACTAACAGAATCACTTCTGATGATCAATTATATATCTGTTGTATTTGACACTTTCTTTAATCGTTCGCCCATCTTTCTGCTGGTCTCTTTCCACATCTTAATAGCTTTCTCGTCATTGTAAGAAACTAATGGTGGGTTCAGTTAAATGCCTGCCCAACTTTAAAGTATGAACTGTTCTTTGTGTCAATATACACATTCAAATACAATCTAATAGCTGTCTGACATTAGAGACCTAGACCTCTTAAATATCTGGCTAAGATTAGACATCTTGAGGAAGAGAATGCTTGAAATATTGGTGCACTTTAGTGAGTGTCAGCTGAATAAGGAACGTCAATGTTAAAAAAAAAATACAATCATCTCTTAATGCATTTGCTCTCAATTCAACTTTAGTTAGTTTGTAGTCTATGCCCTCCCATAGGGATTAAGCTTTCCTCCATTTGACTTGCTTCCAAGTATTTTGATCAGAATCCAGTGTTTATGAACATGAAATTTAGGAACACATTGCAACCCTGTTTCTAAACCCCACCAAGAGTACATTTTGAATCCTTCTGTTATGACGCACTCATTTTCAAATGCCTCCACCAGTAAGCGGATGAACTGAATCAGTTGTGTTTGATTAAGGAGACATCCAGGAACAGGGTTGGGTCTTGAAGGAAGAGTTCACCCAAAAAATCATTTACTCAACCTCATTCGCTAATTCTTTAATGTGTATGGCACAGAACGCAAGGTGAAAGTTACAGAAATATATTGCATTAGAGAACTGAAGTGCAGCAAATTAGTTCTGAGATCTGTTAGTAGTTCAAAGATTACAGCGATTATACTTCATCTCCCCAATCGGGCTGCTCCCGGGACATGCTCGGGAATTAATTCAGCCCATGAAACCATCCATACTGAGGTCTTTGATAAGTACTGCACTAGGCTTTGAAAGAACAACCTGACTGACTGAATGTCAATACAATTCTGACAGACTTTTTTTAACTGTAGAGAATTAAAAGTGATATGAAGTGGTATTTCAGGTAACATTTAAATGGCAGGCTATTCGGAAAGTAATGTAAAGTGTCTTAGAAAAGAACCAAAAGAAGTCACTACCTATCGCAGGATACATTGAGAATGTTTGTTCACACCTACATGGCTCTGTAATTTCTTCACCATTTTATAGCAGACAGTTATGAAAAATGGCTACAAATAAAGCAAACAGTGTTTAAACAGTCAGCCGCTGTCCATTGTATAGGTGTCATAGGCACAGACTTACAGGCATGAGGGCTCTCAAGTGTTTTTTGATTAAATATTAAAAATGAAAGGCATACACTTTGAATGAATAGATGTGTGGATAGAATAGCACTGTTGCATTTTATATCTATATCATTCTGCTTTAATTAGCAATGACTCTTTTATTTAATCTTCTCTTTTGTAAAACATCATATTATGATTCTACCTATCCTTGCAGTCAGATTCATCACTGTGGGCTTTGAATACGTTCAGTTCTTTCTCATCTGAGGGTGATGTTAGAACACAAAACATAAAAAAGTGATTTTGACCTAAAGGTCTTATGCACTTATTTTTTCAACACAAAATAAGCTTTTTTTTTTTTCAATAAGAGTGGCTCAGTGTTAAGAAACCGACTGTGAGAAATGTACAAAAATCATTTTTATTTTGACGCTGCTCTGGTGGGGTGAATGAACAGTGCTGTGCACGAGGTGAGTTGTAAGACCACAGTTTCGCTAATTAAAAGTGAAGTACAGGGTCACTCATACATGACTACCACCCTGGTGGTATTGTGGTATTTATTATTATTTATTCATTCATTTTTATTTTATTTTAATAAGTAGCTACATTAGCTTTTAGCATTAAATATAGAACATTAAATGTCTCCCACAGGTGTTAATATAATAGTGTATAATAATATTTATATTAAATTAATATTATAATTTTTGTATCATTATAGTTGTAGTAGTAGTAGCCTAGTAATTATAGTGTTTTTTATATTTATTTTAATAAGTATCTGGTTTTTAGGATTAAATTAATGCACAGCATTTAAATATCCACATATTCTGTTTGTGTTACAATCCACCCCAGTAGTAGGCTACAGTTACAGTAGTAGTAGGTTGTAACAACACTGTAACACCAACATTTTATTTTTTTTATTTTTTTACAGTGATTTACACAATGTAGAGTGAAGTTTTTTATTTCTAAGCAACTTTAATTTGAAGACTATAAACCTGGGAATATTATATCAAATTTTTAGATGCATACCTCCCAAAAACACTGAGTTAGAGAGAGAAAAATGTAACAACGCTCTCCGGTTACCCCTACAAAGCATTCAACACACACGCCACTTTTGTCAGTAGGCGGCAGCAGTACACCGTTGAATTCGGTTTTCCTGGAACCGTATGCTGAACTGATGAGACGTGAAAGGAAACCTACCGAGAGCAGCAAGGCAGACACGCAATGACCATCTGGTGACAGTTTTGTCCTCGGGCAGCAAGTAGCCTCAAGTCCATGGCTACTCTTACCTGAGTCACGAATTAAATCAGCCAGGCATGAAAGAGCAGGGCTTGTGTCTGCTGTGATTGCTACAACAGATTTTGAGATTTCTGCAAACCAAAATGAGTCTCAAAAGAGCTTTGAGCTTTGCTGGAATTTAACTAAAGTAATCAAAAGGGCTTAGTAGTAACTACACATACACATTAAGGTGAATCCTCATCCACTTTTTGCCATTGGCTCCATCATTGAAATGGCCTCAGGTATTGTTTCTATGGAGACCAAAGAATTTTCTTCAGTATATAGCAACTTTTACTTCATTGAAAGGGAAAATTAAATTACTTTTTCAACTGATGTGATGGGAAGTCTCACTGAGTTTGTTTCAAAATTTGGTTGTGCACGTATTGCCTGACACACTGGCATAAAATATTATATGCTTTAAACATGTGAAATGCGTTCTGGGCATGCATTGTTTTTTTTGTTTTTTTTTTTAAAGGATTAGTTCACTTTAATATGAAAATTACTCCAATATTTACTCACCCTCAAATCGTCCTAGGTATGGCTTTCTTCTTTCTGATGAACACAATTGGAGTTATATTAATAAATATCCTGACGCATCCAAGATTTAATGGCAGTGAATGGGACCGATGAGTATGAAGCTCAAGAAAGTGTCTCCATCCATTATAAACGTACTCCACGTGGCTCCACGAGGGGTTAATAAAGGCCTTCTGAAGTGAAGCAATGTGTTTGTGTAATGAAAATATCCATATTTAAAGGGATAGTTCACCCAAAAAGGAAAATTTGATGTTTATCTGCTTACCCCCAGTGCATCCAAGATGTAGGTGACTTTGTTTCTTCAGTCGAACACAAATGATTATTTTTAACTCCAACCGTTGCCGTCTGTCAGCCGTATAATGTGGGTCAATGGGAACTTCTTTTATAAGAGTAAATAAAACTTGCACAGACAAATCCAAATTAAACCCTGCGGCTCATAACGACACATTGATGTCCTAAGACACGAAACGATCGGTTTGTGCGAGAAACCGAACAGTATTTATATAATTTTTTACCTGTAATACACCACTATTTTCGCTTAGTGACGTCTGATCACGCTCTGACTGCGGCAGTGATGTCTAGCACTCATTGAAGTATATGCGCGAGACATCACTGCCATTCTCAGAGCACGATTTAATTTGGATTTGTCTAAGCAAGTTTTATTTACTCTTATAAAAGTAGTTCCCATTGACCCACATTATATGGCTGACAGACGGCAACGGTTGGAGTTAAAAATCATAATTTGTGTTCTACTGAAGAAACAAAGTCATTTTTCTCTCAGTAACATCAAATTTTCATTTTTGGGTGAACTATCCCTTTAATTTTAAATACTTAGCTTCCGCCAGACTGCCTTCAGTATTCAACTTAGGAAGAAATGGTAACTGATGTTGTGTTCGTTACGTAAGTTGAATAGGGAAGGCGTAGGCGTAGCTTTTTGAAGAATACGAAAGTGCGGTTTTTGTGGAACCACTTGGAAGGCGATCATTTGTTTATATAAAGCATATACATTTACATTTTTTCCGAAAATGACCAATCGTTTCGCTAGATAAGATATCTTTTAAAGCCTTTGAAGCTGCACTGAAACTGTATTTTTGACCTTCAACCATTTGGAGGCCATTGTAGTCCACTATATGGAGAAAAATCCTGGAATGTTTTCATCAAAAATCTTAATTTCTTTTCGACTGAAGAAAGAAGAACATTGACATCTTGGATGACATGGGGGTGAGTAAATTATCAGGAACATTTTATTTGAAAGTGAACTAATCCTTTAAGAATGGTTTTGTTTAGACCTACTTGTTCTACCACTTGATTGAAAAGTTTAAAAACATAGTTGTTAAAGTATGCTAGCGGATGTATTGAACATATTTTGTCCGTTCCATGATTGGGTGATATATCTGAATTAATGAACAATGGAGTGCATGAAAATTGAAGCTGACATTTGCAGGAAACTTTTTGACCTAATTAAAATTTTGTTGTCTTGTTGTCCTTTTTTTTTTTTTTTTTTTTTTTACACAAAACTGGTGATTTCAAATTTAAATTGCACAAACTTTAGTTTTTTTTTTTTTTTTTTTTTTTTTTATCTTTGAAACACAGTTAGGCTACTTGATCCTTGTTTTTTCTCACCATGAAAAAGTTATTTTATTTTTACAAGCTGTCTATTCCTTGCTGAAATGTCAGTGAATTTACTTAGATGTTAACAAGGTCTCAGCTTGAGCTGATAAAGCATTCACATACCTCAGTAATGTAAAAAAAAAAGAAAAAAAAAAGAAAATCACGCTATAGGATCATTAAGGAAGCTTGAAAGGCATGAACCATGTGCATGAGTGGTCTGTAACCCTGGAGCAGATGAGCAAGCCTGAATATGTACTTGGATCCATGTTGACATATCTTACTCATTTCATTGATTGTTGCCTTAACTTCAGGGTGAGGTCGTTTTTTCCTGAGTCCGCTCTGCTTGATAAGATGCAGTCAGATTACAATCCCAATTAATTAACCTGATGGTGAAAAACACAAGTAGAGCAGCCTGAACTCCCTTTTCAATGCAAAAACTGTTAACCAACATCTTTTTGGTTGAGCTGGTAGAGCTCTTGCTAGTTAAGCTAGTTAGGAAGATGGGTGGTATACTTTAAACACCATATACTGATGGCCATCACTAGAAGCAGTTGGATATTTGAATAGTGACTTTTAGGCTAGAATATTTGCTTGAACATCTGGATGTAAGCAGATGTTTCATTCTTTGGCCATATGTGACATTAGTAGAGTTTAATATTTCTGTAAAGAAGAAGATGATGTATAGCAAGGATTGGAACAGTTGTCGGTTTTCAAGTTTTACTCTTGGAAGTTTTTGCCTATATGACTAAATGGTTTGTCTAATGTGATATTTAAAGCTGCTGTAGGTAACTTTTGTAAAAAATTTTTTTTTACATATTTGTTAAACCTGTCATTATGTCCTGACAGTAGAATATGAGACAGATAATCTGTGAAAAAATCAAGCTCCTCTGGCTCCTCCCAGTGGTCCTATTGCCATTTGCAGAAATACACCGCTCCCGGTAAGAAACAACCAATCAGAGCCAGGAGGAGTGTCTTAGCAGTGTCAATCAATCAAGCTCGCGTGCGCGCTGATCTCACCCCTCCCATGCACAGCGCCAGCGCATACAGGCTTCAAGATTACCGGTGTGCTGCAGCTTTGCTTATGGCGGAAAAACAATCCAAACTGCCAATTCCTCGAGTGGCACCTGCTCATAAAATAAAGACTGGTAAACAGAAAAAGACAGATGACGATGATAAAAAAGCCAAAAAGAAAGAATTAGATAGAGCCCGAAATAAAACGAGGGTAAATATCGGAGCGGCTTTTCTGAGGTGGAGGGAGCTATCCCTGCTTGATTTGTTTAATTTTTTAAAAACTACACAACTAGATAATTTTAAAACAGGACTGACAAATTCTGTATGGCATGGTTTCTTGTAGATTTCAGGGTGGTCCTTTGCATATAACATCGTTTTATTTCGCCATAAGCAAAGCTGCAGCACACCGGTAATCTTGAAGCCTGTATGCGCTGGCGCTGTGCATGGGAGGGGTGAGATCAGCGCGCATGCGAGCTTGATTGATTGACACTGCTAAGGCACTCCTCCTGGCTCTGATTGGTTGTTTCTTACCGGGAGCGGTGTATTTCTGCAAATGGCAATAGGACCACTGGGAGGAGCCAGAGGAGCTTGATTTTTTCACAGATTATCTGTGTCATATTCTACTGTCAGGACATAATGTCAGGTTTAACAAATATGTAAAAATTTTTTTTTACAAAAGTTACCTACAGCAGCTTTAACTGGGCTATATTTTTTTGAACATTTATATTTTAATGTTGATTTAATAAAGGTATAATTTGGCTTCACCCTCTTTTGAATGAACTTTAAGTTTGACTGTAGAATACTGATTATTAATAGCCAAGCTATACTGTATATCAAAAATATTTTGTGAAAACAGTTAAATGTTGTAAGAGTGTTTTTAAACAATTCTACAGTGGTGCATTTATATGGACATTAAATTGAAATGGCCTTGAGTTTAAATGGGGCCCTTTCAATTCATCCCAAAATATGACCCACTTTCAGTATTTCAAAGGGGCAAACTGACTATTATCCCTTCGAGAGCAGAACAAAAGATTCAATAAAGTGTCATCTTTTCATGAGAAACACCTAAACAGATTCTCAATTTGTATATTCATATATCAAAGAGACTGACTCCAGCTCTGATGCTAACTTCAAGCTGTCAACACATAAAAAAGCACCAAAAGATCAAGAAGAAGCAGGCTTTTTTTTTTTTTTTTTGATGCAGCACACCGGTTTTCAGGCCCACTCATTGTTCTCTCGGAGTGTGTAAATTCTGTAGGACTATGGATTGACTCTGACTTCTGATCAGGTGTTGCACAGTGTAAGCGAGTTAATGGATTCTACCCCTCAGGATGCCTTGAAGGAGGTTTGCTAAATGGAAATTATTGTATGGGTAGGAAAGCTCATTGATGGGTTGTGTGAGGAATCTTGCTGGTTTACCTTTACAGAGTTGCTCTCTGTACTGCAGGTACACGCTCAGCTGGAGATCTACAAAGCATTAGACTTCTTTAGGAATTTAAAAGGTTAGATTTTGCCAAAATGTAGAGAGGTTGAACTCTTGTTTTACTCAGAAACGACAGGGGTGTAACCTCCCACCTAAACTGGAGAATGTACTGTGATCACACTCAAGCATTCACTAATCATTACATGAGTTCAGTATGCGTGTGAAATTATTATTATAATAAATGTTTTATTTTTTTTAGTTAATAAATATGAAGTCAGAATTTGTATTAATTTTATTTTCATTTATTTTGAATGTATTATTAAAAAGGTTATTATTTTTCTGTAGGTAAATGTGGGGCAATGATTGAAATTTAATTTATTGTCAAATTTCTTAAATGTATTAAAATTGTATGTATTATTTTGTTAAAGGATTAGTCCATTTTCGAATAAATTTTCCTGATTATTTACTCACCCCCATGTCATCCAAGATGTCCTTGTCTTTCTTTCGTCAGTCGAAAAGAAATGAAGATTTTTGATGAAAACATTCCAGGATTATTCTCCATATAGTGGACTTCAATGGCCTCCAGACGGTTGAAGGTCAAAATTACAGTTTCAGTGCAGCTTCAAAGGGCTTTAAACGATACCAGACGAGGAATAAGGGTCTTATCTAGAGAAACAATCAGTCATTTTCTGAAAAAATTTAAATGTATATGCTTTATATAAACAAATGATCGCCTTCCAAGTGGTTCCAAAACCGCACTTTCGTATTCTTCAAAAAGCTTTGGTATCATTTAAAGTCCTTTGAAGCTGCACTGAAACTGTAATTTTGACCTTCGACCATCTGGAGACCATTGAAGTCCACTATAAGGAGAATAATCCTGGAATGTTTTCATCAAAAACCTTAATTTCTTTTCGACTGAAGAAAGATGTCTTGGATGACATGGGGGTGAGTAAATTATCAGGAAAATTTAATTTAAAAGTGGACTAATCCTTTAAATATTGGGTCAAAATTGCAATAGTATTCTTTATTTTAAATATATCATCAATTTTAATTAATACATATGGGTTGAAAATTTGAATTGTTTTATTTTTTATTAATATATATAAAATAATCTTTTTTTAGTTAATTAAATATGGAGTAAAAAAGTGTTGAATTCAACACGATTCTGTTTCATGTTTCAGATATAAAATATCATCAGCATTGAAAATTGTTATTTCTTCTGCTTCTTTAACCTCTCAGTTTTCTTCTGCAGTATTTTGGTGCAACTCTGATCTGATGCATTGCAGTGCTTATAAAAAACTGAACATCTCACAAGTATCAAAGTCCCTGACAACAGGCAAACAGGCATCCAAGTACATGATTATTTTGTGATACAACACAAAGCTCTTCTGTCAAAATTGTTTATCTGTCTTTTGTAGCAATACAGGAACAGAGTAAGCTCTGCAATCAAAGGGGATGTTCTGCACCTTTGGTCAGCGCTCTCTCTCTTTCTCTCACTCTCTTACACACAAATGTAATCTATCTCTTGGTTTTGCCAGGCTAATTATGTTCCCTGAGCTCTGAACACAAACCGCTTCGCCCAAAACCAAGTTACTGACTAACCACAATTCATTGCAGTTTACAGAAAGATTGCCAAAGTGTGTTTGGGTTTATTTTTGTTTGTGAGTATGCCTTTTAGTCTCTGGATATTCAATTCATTTGTAAAAATCAAGAAGGGCACAAATATGATATTACAGGTACTCGTATGAAAGGGACTGATATAGCTTAGAAGATATGATGTAGGCTGAGTTTGGGATTGAAAGGAGTTGAATTCAGACCACGCAACATTTTAAAGTGTAATGAAAAGATTGGGCATATTAATTTTTATAACTACTTAGTGATTCTCTTTGTCTCCACATTTCATGAAAGCCAGTGGGAGAGGTATTGAAGAGGAGTACAAGGATACAACATGAAACATGGGTTCCCATGGAAACATATTCATCATTTGATTTTTAACTTGCTCCGTGTAGCATAATTGCTCATCACAGTAATAACTTGACTCTAAACAAATACCATTTTTATACTTTCTCTACTAATTATTAGACATTGTAATGCCACAAATATAAAAGTATTTGGACACTTAATGAGCAATTAAAAATATGTATGAAGTTCATTTGTATTAGCAGAAAAAAAGGGCCATGTGGCATCTTCGAACAGATTACACTTCACTTTTCTTGCCTTCTTTTGCAATTCTGTTTAACCATATGGTTCTATTTTAGTGTATGTACTTTGCCACAGACCATATGGTTTCACAGTAGTAACCACTGATGTACTATAGTTCATCTCAATAATTGACTACCAGATTATTTTATTTCATTTTATTTTTATAAATTAAACAAAGTTAAGGAGTGCTACATAAAGAGTGCTTTCCCATTAAGAACTCATGTTGGAGTGAGTTGCTGAAAGTAATTTTTAGTCTTTTAATTTTCCTTTTTATCTTAAAAGGATAGTTCACCCAAAAATGAAAATTTTGTCATCCTTCAACCTCAAGTTGTTCCAAACCTGTATGAGTTTCTTTCTTCTGCTGAACATAAAGGAACATATTTTGAAGAAAGTTTGTAACCAGACTGCTTTGGGGCACCATTGTACGGTGGCCCAGTAGTGCACAAGACAACGAAATTAAAAAAAGCAAACATAAGTTCACAACACAACGGAATCGAGCCACAACACAACAGAATAAAGCCACAACACAACGGAAATGCTCCCGACCACTAGGGGGCTCTCAAAGCTCATTAAAGTTAGTTTTCCTTGCCACTGTTCTATAGAGTCGTCAGTAATATCAATACCACGATTAGTTTAAACAGTATGTAAACATTGTATATCAACATGAAATATTAATTAAAAATCACCTACGTGCACAATAGCTTCATATTTATACTTGTGAATGATTTGACGCGATTCCATGGCACATGACGAAGGGAACGTCTGCCAATCGCACCAAGTGGTTAAAACTTTTGTATTCATTAAAATTACTTTTTAACATTTAAAAACAGACATCTTCAAATTCCAAAGCTTGTCAGTCTTACCAACAGGAACTAACAACCTTTGGAATTTGAACATGTCGGTTTTTTAAATGTTAAAAGTAATTTTAATGAATACAAATTATACGTTTTAACCACTTGGTGGAATTGGCAGATGTTCCCTTCATCATGCGCGGTGGTATCACGTCAAATCATTCACAAGTATAAATATGAAGCTATTGTGAACGTAGTTGATTTTTAATGAGCAATATCACACGAGTAGCCGTGCGATCTGGCTGATATACAGCCATATTGCACGGCTACGAGTGTGATATTGCGTTTTTTCAGCAGTTCGACGGCACGAATGTGTAAATAAATAAGAACAACAACGGAGTGTCTTTAAAACCCTCTTTTGCGCAGCACTACTTCCTTCCGCCACGGATTAAAATCTCAAGTTGTCAGTTGGACCAAGCCTCCGTTACTAACTCTAAAACGTCATTTTAGAACTAGTAACGAAGGAACGTTGAGTCGCTTCATTGAAACACATTGAAAGAGTAGGCTATTACCTGTGTCTGATATATTGCATTACATTCATTCTTCAAGTCGATATCCATAATATTATATCCATTATAAAAGTGTGTTTGAATGTTCGCTGAGGAATGCGATCTTTGTATTTGTCATTTTTTACATCTTTGGGAATTTTCCATAACATCCATAACACTACAGCGCTAAAACAACTTCCTTTTGCAAAAGTTCCTTTCAATTTAAAAGTCTCTTGTGACTCACTGACTAATTCACCTGTAAAGTGTTGCCGCCATCTAATGGCGTATTAATGTAACTTTCACTCAATCCATATTACTTACTAATGGACATATTTATATAAAATAATATTTATTGAACAACAAATAAGCACAATTGTACAGTTCAGTCAAACATAAAGCACTAGATATTTAAAAAAAAAACAAAAAAAAAAAAACTATAGGTCACCATTTACGCCTGTATGTGGGTTTTACAAATATTTAACGAATGAAAAGGATTTTAAAGAGCTTGTGACAAATCCTCCTAACTCCATTGGATCCTAAAACTGTCAGTCAAACCTCAATAATCTGCCTCACCTCATGAATGAAGTGCGCACGCAGTTTGGACATCTCCTCTGTGCAATCATGGTACTGATATCTTTGTAAAACTGTCGACTTTATCCATGGGTTTCAAAGACGTCACTTCCGCTATGCCCGCCGCCATATTTGTGTCCAAGATGGCAACTAACACAGCAGTGCTTAATTGTATTGATGGTCATCTTTAGCTTCAGTGCGAGTGCTCAAACAGCAACACAAAACATAATCTACTATTGTGGCTGTCATATTAATAACATGTTAATTGTCTACACTATTGTATTAAAATATTGTGAATTCTAGTTGCTGTGTTTCGGCGTGTTGTTACAGGAGGAACGCATCCGCAACACTATTCATAGCTATTCTGACTACGTTACTAGTTCAAGTTAATGGGCGCATGATTTTGTGCAAATATAAGTTGTAATTTTATGTTTATCTTGTATAAATATATATGAATTACCATATATAGGATGTGTTCCGTTGAGTTAATTTAACCTAAGCGCTTCAGTTTACGGGTGTTCAATCAGTGCCGTTAGATCAATCAGTAATGTTAATATCAAAATGATATGATTTGAGGAAAAATCTGTTATTGTTCGTGATCATTATTATTAACCAAACCATGTGTTTATGAAAATAATATGAGAACAATATAAGTGCTAGTTATTAAAAATAATGCATTCATTTTTTTGAAAACATGAAAGTTTTAATATTACAGTAGTAAACATTGCTGTTTTGAGCTGCGCATGCTGAAGCTGAAGAGAATCAAAACCCATAAACTGAAGGTTAATTAACTCAACTGAACACATCCTAGGCTATATAAAATAATTCAGATATTTATACAAAATAAAAATATTACAACTAGTATTTGCACAAAATCACGCACAGATGAACTTGAAGTAACATAGTCAATAACTCCGAAACACAGCAAATAAGCCCAAAGAATTCACAACGTTATATTACAAGTGTATATGATTAAAATATCATGTATAAGAAGACAGTCATATTAATGTTTTGCCTTACTTTTTGAGCCCTATGATGATCATCAGCTCTGCGGGTATTTACCTCAACGAAACACATCCTTTATGAGATTAAACAGATATTTATACTTAAATTTAAAAATTACGCTAATGCACAAGTGAAGTTTTAACAAATTGTGTAAGTAATTAATGTTTAACTCCAGTAGACGCGCTCTTTCCACAACAACACGTTGAAGCAACAACATAAAGGATTCACAACGCTTTATTACAATAGTGTTCTCGTTATAACGTTATGTAAATGACTGTGCATTGCTGTTTGGCTGCCAGTGGTGTGGTCCCTTTTGATTGAAGCGGAATAAAATTGTAGTTTGGGGTTTCTCTGACGACTGTTAAAACGGCTAATAACACAACATATACCAGATATATTGTAAACTTGTTGTGAACCTTCTGAGAGCATTTTGTTGGCCGCCTTCTGCACTTGTAGCTGATGTCACCATAGACTTGAACAGGGCGCACAGCTGTGACCGGACACAAATATGGCGGCGATAACATACAGTGACATCACATGAAACCCATGGATAGAACAGTGGCAAGGAATAGTAATATTACCGAGCTCTGAGAGCCCCCAAGTGGTCGGGAGCATTTCCGTTGTGTTGTGGCTTGATTTCGTTGTGTTGTGGCTTGATTTCGTTGTGTTGTGGCTTGATTTCGTTGTGTTGTGGCTTGTTTCCATTGTGTTGTGGCTTGATTTCGTTGTGTTGTGGCTTGTTTCCGTTGTGTTGTGGCTTTATTCCGTTGTGTTGTGGCTTTATTCGTTGTGTTGTGGCTTGATTTCGTTGTGTTGTGGCTTGATTCCGTTGTGTTGTGGCTTGATTTCGTTGTGTTGTGGCTTGATTCCGTTGTGTTGTGGCTTTATTTCGTTGAGGCTTGATTTTGTTGTGTTGTGGCTTGATTTCATTGTGTTGTGGCTTGTTTCCGTTGTTTTGTGGCTTTATTTTGTTGTGTTGTGAACTTATGTTTGCTTTTTTAATTTCGTTGTGTTGTGCACTACTGGGCCACCGTACCATTGACTTCCATAGTAGGAAAAAAAAAGAAAGAAAAAAAAAATACTATGGAAGTCAATGGTGCCCCAGAACTGTCCAGTTTCCCATATTCTTCAAAATGTCTTCCTATATGTTCAGCAGAAGAAAGAAATGTATACAGGTTTGGAACAACTTTAGGGTGAGCAAATGATGACAGAATTTTCATTTTTGGGTGAACTATCTCTTTAAGGATATATGGGCCATTTTTGTTGGGTGTTTATTGGCTATAAGACAAAAATATTTATTGGTTTATCAGTATGAAGCCACTGATATGACTGCATTCTTCATCTCATGAGAGTACATTATTTTAAAACTTTTAGGTACTATTTAGCCCATTTCTTTATAGAACATTTAGGCCCGTTTACATTAGTGCGTTTTTGTTTTAAAACGCATAAGTTTTGCTATGGTTACGCCTGTCGATTACACTACGCCAGCATTTTCGAACCTCGAAAACTGAGATTTTCAAAAACACTGCAGACCCCGTTTTAGTTTGAAAAAGCAGGGGTTGCGTTTCAATGTAAATGGACCAAAACAGAGACTTTTGAAAACGATGATGTCGCTGCCCACGTTTGCTCTGCATATCCATGACAACCGTTTAAACAATAACATGGAGACTGAACTTCATTTTTTTTTTTTGCTAGCTTTGTTGTCATTTTTAGCAGCCATTCTGCTGTCAAACTGCATTTTTTTAATAGAGGGCATGCACATGACGTCACCGTTGACCATTATGATTGCGGTTAAGCCCACTGAGTGGCAAAAAGACTGAGTGGCAGCATTGGTTTTCAGCGTGAATGTCGTGAAAAACACAAAAACACTTCCAAAATGGGAAAGAGCTTTGCGACTTACTGTACAAATAGCTTTGACACAAAATCTGAGGTATATTTTTACAGACTGCCAAAAGCTACAAAAAAAAGCAAACTGATCACTGCAATTCACAGAAACAGCTGGACTCCAGGCAGAGAAACATGGATTTGCAGTGATCATTTTGTGTTGAAATGATGGGATGATTTTGCAGTAAAATCATACCCTATATATTGTATTGCTATATATTGTGTTGACAACTCATCAATTAAATGTTTACCATCTTATATTCTGCATAATTGGGCATTTTTAAATAAACACTGACAAAAACTATAAAAGTTTTAGGGCTGGACGATATGACAATATATATAACATTGATATAAGTGATCACTGATTTAGACCTACCTATAATGGAGTTATATAAAGCGTTCACAGGCAGATTTACTTTATGTATTTCCCCGGTGTCGAAATCAGGCACATATAAATGTCAGGAAACCCGATTCCTGGCTGCATGTCAATATCCATGGATTAGGTTTCTTTGACATGTTATAAGGAATACTTTCGAGCCCAACCTTTAGTGTAATTGTTTGTTTTACTTGCGTTTTCGCAGTTTCCTCTATTAAATCCAGTCATGCAGCAGGTTCTTTTGCCACTCAGTCCAGCTGAGGGAGTACGTTCTGGCGGGAAAGTGATGTATCTATACCCTCTATACTGCAGCTACCTACATGTGCAAGAGGCAACTGTTTACATGCGCATACCCAGTGTGCGTGAACAGTCATGTGACATGCGTTTTCGGTCGTGTAGTGTAGACGAAGAACGTTTTGGAAATGCAAGTATAGACACTGTTTTAAAATGAAAATGCACTAGTGTAAACTGGGCCTTAATGAGGGTAAACTATCTGTCAGGACATGTGTTTTGGGTGTCAACTGTAGAATATAGAGGTCTGTGGTTTTTAACTTCCAAGCCTGCAGCTTCTTCACAATGTAAACACCATCTTCACTCATGTAGGGCTCACAATGAATCGCAATCTGCTTCCCTAAGCAAATAATGTTTTTCTGAATGGCCACACGCTGCTGTGAGAAGGAGCTGTGGGAATACGCAAACAGATGGGATTCTTAAGTCATTTGCTTAAAAGAAAAGCCATATTTCTCTGGTTTTGTCAGGTTTTTTTTCTTCTTTTTTTTCTAAAGTGACTGTTTACTCCATGCTCAGTTGTAAAACAACCTGACAGTTTTTTTCCTGATGATTGTAAAACCTGTCAGGAAATCTAGATGGCCAGCTTCAACCTAGCAATATAGCAAAATGACAGTGGCTTCATTTTGAAATCAGCTTCCAACTGCTCGATCAATGTGGGCTGTTTTGTACAAACTGCAAGTGCATGTTGGCATGGTGATTGTTGCATTGACATGCTGTTGTTATTAACCATCCTCTATTTCAGAGCAGGTAGAGTCAATGGTACTTGAAAAAGCACAAATTACTTTTATGATGCTTGGAACCATCTCGTAATACTAAACACTCACGCATATAGTGGGGGCCTGAAGTCTGAGACAACTTTGAAAATGTGGGACAGAGTTTTATTCTTATAAACATTTAAACATATGTTATGATGTAAATGAAAAGATTCTGCCATTTTTAGGGCAACAATTACATTTGTGCAAATTTGTGACATTAATCATGCTAAACAACTTTGCACAGATGATCAGATGTTCTTGCTTCCACTGAAGGACAAGAAACTCTTCTCAAATCATGCTGGATCACATGATCATCATGTCTTGTGGAGTTTATGGAGCTCAAATGCTGCTGTTAAAGCAAAAACATGCTAAAGATATTCCGAGTTTCATGTTTATTTTTAAATGCAGCATTTTACATTATGCTGATGACAATATAACAAAGCAATTGTATTTAATTCAGCAAATTGAGAGCCTGATATGTGCACTACTTATTTTTTATGAAAACGACCATTCGACAGTCAGCTTGGTAATTTAAATGGTTGAAGGCTGTTATCAAATATATATATATAATATATATACACCGATCAGGCATAACATTATGACCACATTCCTAATATTGTGTTGGTCCCCCTTTTGCTGCCAAAACAGGCCTGACCCATCGAGGCATGGACTCCACTAGGCCCCTGAAGGTGTGCTGTGGTATCTGGCACCAAGATGTTAGCAGCAGTTCCTTTAAAGGGGGATTCAGTGATATTTCAAATCCACTGTTTGGAAGTTAGCCGGGCCGAGTCCAACAACAAACGTCTAACCAATCAGCATCCGGGGGCATATGACGGTCAAGGAGAGAGAATGAGCAAGAGGGAGATGTGAAAATGTCATTGGTATGCCAGCAGCGATTGGGCAACGGTTCGAGTCCAACTCAGAGCATGGTGGTTAGATTTGGAGTGTGAGTTTTGGAGGCGGAGCAATGAAATATCAAATACCATCAAATATCAACAATGTCCAACAGCGTAGTTCAAATACCACTTAATGCACCTTTAAGTCCTGTAAGTTACGAGGTGGAGCCTCCATGGTTCAGACTCGTTTGTTTAGCACATCTCACAGATGCTCGATTGGATTGAGATCTGGGGAATTTGGAGGCCAAGTCAACACCTAAAACTCATTGTTGTGCTCCTCAAACCATTCCTGAAACATTTTTGCTTTGCGTTTCCATGAAAGGAAATCAGATGGTACATGGTATGCAGCAATGCTTAGGTAGGGGGTACGTGTCAAAGTAACCCACATGGATGGCCCAAGGTTTCCCAGCAGAACATTGCCCAATGCATTGCACTGCCTTCGCCGGCTTACCTCCTTCCCATAGTGCATCCTGTGTTCCCCAGGTAAGAGATGCACACGCACCCGGCCATCCATGTGATGTCAAAGAAACATGATTCATCAGACCAGGCCACCTTCTTCCATTGCTCCGTGGTCCAGTACTGAAGCTCACGTGCCCACTGTTGGTGCTTTCGGTGGTGGACAGGGGTCAGCATGGGCACCCTGACTGGTCTGTGGCTATGCAGCCCCATACGCATCAAACTGCGATGCACTGTGTATTCTAACACCTTTCTATCAGAACCAGCATTAACTTCTTGAGCAATTTGAGCTACAGTAGCTCGTCTGTTGGAATGGACCACACGGACCAACCTTTGCTCCCCACGTGCATCAGTGAGCCTTGGCCGCCCATGACCCTGTCGCCGGTTCACCACTGTTCCTTCCTTGGGACACTTTTGATAGATACTGACCACTGGAGATCAGGAACAGCCCACAAGAGCTGCAGTTTTGGAAATGCTTGAACCAGTCGTCTAGCCACTACAATTTTGCCCTTTGTCAAACTTGCTCAAATCCTTACGCTTGTCCATTTTTCCTGGTTCTAACACATCAACATTGAGGACAAAATGTTTACTTGCTGCCTAATAAATCCCACCCACTAACAGGTGCTGTGATGAAGAGATAATCAGTGTTATTCACTTCACTTGTCACTGGTCATAATGTTATGCCTGTATATATATATTTTAAGGATGGCAAAGAGTGATTGTATAATTATATTTGCATCATGCTACTTGCTCTCCAGAACGTATTGTGCCTCATTCCATGGGTGCAATTTTGAGATGTTTCTCCATTAGTCTGCTGTCAGTACAATCTCTAATTACACACTGCATGAGTCTTGAGAACGATGCTTGCCAGTAACACTTTTTCGATCTGCTCAAAAATCTGCTTTTCAAGCATTGAACAGATTGGTTCCTAGAGACAAAGCTGTCATTTGCTTGTAAATGACAACTATTGGATTTGCATGACTGTTGTTGCTTGGTATCCAGTTGAAACTTAGATTTCCCTGCAGTAGCATTGAAAGCTGGTTATCAAAAATTAATTAGTCAGATCTTTTTGCTGGATATTAATATCCATAAAGAGAGCATGGAGAAAATCTTACATAATAATATTGCAGATTAGCAGAATCCTTCACATACCTTTTTCAAAAACATAGTTTTGCCCAATGTGAATAAACCAGAAACACACACACTGTTAATATCAATATTAATATTAATTGTTTGTGGTATAGATTCAACAGTTAATTCTTCATGTCATAGATTCAGCAAGGTGCTGGAAACATTCCTCAGAAATTTTGGTCTGTATTGTCATGACAGCATCATGTAGTTGCTGCAGATTTGCATGATGTGAATCTCCTGTTCCACCACATCTCAAAGGTGCTCTATTGGATTGAGATCAGGTGACTGTGGAGGGCATTTGAGTAGTAAACTCATTGTCATGATATGAGATGATATAAGCTTTGTGGTGTGTTATCCTGCTGGAAGAAGCCATATGAAGATAGGTACACTGAGGTCATAAAGGAATGGACATTTTCAGGAAAAATACTCATGTAGGCTGTGGCGTTTAAACAATGCTTAGTTGGTACAAAGGGCCCAAAATGTGCCAAGAAAATACCCCCCACACCATTACACCAGCAGCAGCCTGAACCGTTGATACAAGTCAGGATCGATCCATGCTTTCATGTGGTTACACCAAATTCTGACCCTACCATCAGAATGTCGCAGGAGAAATTGAGACTCATTAGAGGAGGCAAATTTTTTCCAACCTTCTGTTGTCCAATTTTGGTGATTGCGTGTGAGTTGTTGCCTCAGTTTCCTGTTCTTAGATGACAGTAGTGGCACCTGGTGTGGTGCTGCTGCTGTAGCCCATCTGCTTCAAGGTTCAATGTGTTGGGTGTTTAGAGATGCTCTTCTGCATGTTTTTCTACCAGCTCGAACAAGTCTAGCCATTCTCCTCTGACATCAACAAGGCATTTTCACCCACAAAACTGCCACTCACTGGATATTTTCTCTTTTTCGGGCCATTTTCTGTAAACCCTTTAGATGCTTGTTCATGAAAATCCCAGTAGATCAGTTTCTGAAATACTCAGACCAGCGTCTCTGGCACCAACAACCATGCCATGTTCAAAGTCACTTAAATCATCTTTGCTGAGTTGCTGTCATGTGACTGGCTGATTAGAGTCACTCTCAATCTGTCTGTCTATAAAGCCTATAAAGCTCAGTCTTCATGTATTTTACTACACTTCAGTATGTGATTCTTAATAAGTGGCAGTCATTTTTTTAGGATTCTTTACCTAACTTAAGTCTCTGAGATCCTTACACCTTGCACTTCTGGAGACTCCAGGTAGGTTGCAGTTCTGGAAAATGGTGGTGTTGGAGACTAAAAGGTTCCTGATGGTTTCACACTTAATTTTTCACCTTAATTCTTAATTATTTTGCAGTTATCATGTGTCTTTCCTTCTCCAGCTGTTTTTGTCTGACCCCGTTGACCCAATGAGCATTTTGCTGTCCAATGGTCATGTTTTAACTTTGCAATTTCTAATATTGCATTAGTATTGTATCCTTCTCATGTGTATTTTTGACTTTTCAGTCTGAGTTAAATCTCTCTTTTTGGCTCATTTTATCTGTAAAAGAAAACCTGCTGTGACGAGCTGGGCGGGCGAGAGCCGTGAGGGAACGGCGCGAGGCCGGTGACGCGAGTGATAATGAGCGTCACCTGCGAGGCGCGCCGGCCTCAAGTCTCTCACGAAGGAGCTCCGGAAGCATAAAAGGAGGAGCGACGTCAGTGAAGGACGAGAGAGGACCAGGCCTGGACTTTATTTTATGTTTTATTATGTTTGTGTGGCCGGCAGACGTCCGCGAGGGTTTTTTGTTTTTTGTTTATTTTAGTATTAAACTTTTGTTGAACATTCGCCGGTTCCCGCCTCCTTCTTCCCACATTTACGAACTACGTTACACCTGCCTAATAATTATACACCTGAATATAAGGTGTTTTTCACTTTCAGCCTTCATGAACAATTATATATCACTTGTAAATTATTAAATACAAAATTAATAGTAGCTATTAAGATTGATGAAAAATGTTCTTGGAAAAAAGTATGATCAGAAAATCAACTTGCCTAATAATTCTGCACATGGTGTATATACTATATGCTATGAAAAAGGAGATTAGAAGTCCAGATACTGCTGGTTTTTAGGTCATTGTCACTATTAGTTCTCAAGTCCTAACCAAGCCTGGCTTACTTTTGACCTACAGAGTGCTTTGCGAGTGGGGTCAGATTACACTCAAAATGTCTTATCACATACTATGTGACACGTTAGTTCCTTTTGCCCACTCATGGCCTGGCTTCGATGCCCAAGGTCGATGGAAAAAGCTTGTGTTGTCATTTTATCTCCACTTGAGTTCCCTCTCTCTCAAATCTGCATCATTTGATCTGGGCTGTATGGATCCACTCTACCTCTCTCTCTCTTTGTCTCAGCATGCTCCCACTGTAAGATCCAACATCTGATCTCTCTCCTCTCTTCTCTTTATCTCTCTCTCTTCTAAACTTCCTCTGTTTCTTATCGGCCTTTTTAGGATCATTTCTCACTTTGTTTCTCTCTGTCTGTTTCCTGCTTTGACTTAGGACATCTTCAAAAGTCCAATAAGATATATAGTTACAATAAATTTGCAGCAATCTTGCTGGTGATATAAAAATTGAGCAATGTTGTTATTAATGTGGTAATCACAATGTGACATATGTTAGGGCTGTTAAGTTTTGTAATGATGTGCCAGCAGTTTTCCATCACCTTGGCTTGGCATGAAAAATGTCTTATTCATGAACAAATCATCTTTTTGAGTGTGTTCTGTTTGTGGAACTGGTCTTGACTGCCAGCAGTTGGGTGCTCTGGCAACTGATCTCAAACTGGCTTATGGTAAAAGGTACAATACGCCATTTGGCAGCAGACATCACAGTTATGTCAGTGCAGTTGTGGTGGCAAAAAACAAAATCCATAAAATTTCTTGTTGTGCCTTTGGATGTCATCGGAATGCAAAAAAAAAAATTATCTTCATTTTTATAGAATGCCACTCTCGAAGACACCTTTTGAAACTAAACGCAGGCGTTTATGGTTGCAAGCCATTAAGCGGACAGACTGGACTGATGAAACCTGTGATATTATTAAAGCATGAATTTGATGATTACATAATATTTACAAATGCAGTTCATAATGTATTAGCCCTATTTGAAACATTTTACATAGGTAACATTTAAATCTAGAACATTTTCATCTCTCAGTTAAGACTTTTCTCGCAATCAATAGTTTATATCTCAATTATATATATATATTGCTATTTGCAAATACCCAAATGGTCTATAGTAAAAGGATTGTTAAGGGATATTTTCTTTTTTTTTTTTTTTTTTTTTTTTTGTTATTGTTATTGTTATTATTATTAGAAAACCACAATTATGGATTAAAAAACAATGTTAAGTTCAACCAAACATAAGCCTAAGAAACTAAAGCTAAATGTTTAATTGTACTGAACCTGTCGAACTGTATGTTTATTTAATTATATATATATATATATATATATAAAATCTTAACATTCTTTTAAACCCTTTTAGGAAATTCATCATCGAAAGGCTGAAAAATAATCTACAAAAGATCTATAATTTACAGCGAGTTGGATGGATAGATAAGGGAGAATAAACTGTTCAATTGCCTTCCTTTTGGGTCTGTAGGTCACTAGGGTTCTGTCTTGAGATAACATTTAGCCGCCGCTAAAGACTGAGGTTATGTCTCTGAATGAGATAGCTGCCAAGCAACTAGCAAGAAATTCGAGGGGGTGACAGTGTCTGCTCTCATGGGGCACTGGCTAAAATTAAGGGCTGACACACAGCCTCTCCACTCAGCCTGTGGATAAGGACCAGCACAGGGATCAACATGGGAATTCTGAAGGTCCAATGGCCTTGTTATAACTGATGGCTAATAATAGATGACAGTTCGCCTTCAGCACGTTTTTGGTTCTACCTGTCCCTTTGGGGCGCGGCTAATGCTTTCAATTGAGGAGTGCCGTAATCCTGTGTGATAGGCCTGCTTGAATGGTGACATGTCAAGGGTGCTGTCTAATAGGTAGTGTTAATGGGACAATCAGTTAGCCTCTCATCCTTAGGCCACATTATTAGGCTCTTGGGTGCTGTCCTCTTAGCTTGTGCCTTCACCTCTTAAGGGCTTTTAAAGGCTTCCGTAGCCGCCTGTCTGTCACATTATGACTCAATGAAATCAACCTTCCCCCTCTTTAGGTGTGTGAAGGAAAAGTGAGGGAGAGGGAGAGATATGGCCCACTGTGGGGACATTCATCTTGAGAAGAGCCTCTGTGACAGTAATTGGACTGCAGGACTTTTGAGTGTACATCATTTCTGCAGCTATGGAGGAGCATGTAGCATGTTAGCGTTAGTTGGCATTCTATCATCTCCCAGCCATTTAGTTGCCTCTGTACATCAATTTTGTTGTACTGTGGAAATGTGGACAGCTGACAGAAATGGGTTTTAACCCATAAGCCATTGAGTAACAACTGTGTGGTCTGCCCTTGAAAATCATTTGACAGACTTGATTGGAATGCAGGGTGGATTTAAGAATTGGTTCCGAGTGTGAATTTGATTTGAATTGGTTACGCCACACAGGATGTCACACAACAAAGCAATTTCAGTTGTCCAACACATGTGGTCCAAATATTACATTTGACTAATTATGACAATTTCCTTTCTCATATGTGGAAAACCTTTTTTTTTTTTCCTGATTAGACCTATTCAGAAAACCAATTTCAACACTGCCAATACAGCAGTCGAAACACTGTAAACCCAGATTCTACTAACTCAAAAAATTTGAGGCAACTAATTGTCTCTATTTTTGCAAACTTAAATATGATCAGTAAGCATAGCAAATTTTTTTAATAACTGTAAATTACAAATAAACATTAATTTAAATCAAAATATATATTTAGTGTTTTGTTCATCTTAATTTAATGCAACTCAAAGTTTTAAGTATAACCTAACCTGTGGGTGGATGATGTGAGTGTAGCCGATAACAATTAGACCAGTCTGCAACATTATTATAAACAGCTGAATACTTGCATATTTTTGTAGCGTTCAAAATAAAAATGCATGTATTTGGCGAACGTCTGGTTATCTGTGTGGAGGAAAACATCTGAGATCAATGATGATGTCACATTTTGGTTAAAAACTGCCACTAGAGAGCATATGTTTGACATTAAAATACTTGATTATGGTTGAATCTATTTTTTCAAGTTCCCTAACTTTAGTGTTGTAAACACACACACACACACTCACACATGTTTGTTTTTGTGAATTGTGGGGACTTTCCATAGGCCGCAATGCATTTTATACTGTACAAACCGTACTTTCTATCCCCCTACCCTACCCCTAACCCTAAACCTAACCATCACAGGAAACTGTGCACACCTTTATTTCCTCACAAAAACATAATTTAGTATTTTTATTAATTAATTTACATTGTGGGGACCGGTGGCTCCCCACAATGTAGGTGAACTCAGGTTTATATTACATCGTGGGGACACACACACACACACACACACACACACACACACACACACACACACACACACACACACATACACACACATGTTTGTTTTTGTGAATTGTGGGGACTTTCCATAGACTTCAATGCATTTTACACTGAACAAACTGTACATTCTATCCCCCTACCCTGCCCCTACCCCTAAACCTAACCCTCACAGGAAACTGTGCAAACTTTTACTTTTTCACAAAAACTCATTCTATATGATTTATAAACCCATTTACATTGTGGGGACCGCTGGCTGGTCCCCACGATGTAGGTGAACTCAGGTTTATATTACATCATGGGGACATTTGGTCCCCACAATGTAATATAAACAAAAGCACACACACACACACACACACACACACAAAATATTTAATGTTAACTTAAATCTCTGATAGATGTTGATTGAACTTAAAAATAATAGTTAAACTTTTTGTACATATTGAGTAAAAGGTACTTTCATTTACAGTGGTGTGAAAAAGTGTTTGCCCCCTTCCTGATTTTTAATTTTTTTGCATGTTTGTCACACTTTAATGTTTCAGTTCATCAAACTAATTTAAATATTAATCAAAGATAACACAAGTAAACACAACATGTAGTTTTTAAATGAAGATTTTTATTATGAAGGGAGAACAAAATCCAAACCCACATGGCCCTGTGTGAAAAAGTGCTTGCCCCCTAAACCTAATAAGTGGTTGGGCCACCCTTAGCAGCAACAACTGCAATCAAGTGTTTGTGATAACTTGCAATGAGCCTGTTACAGCGCTGTGGATGAATTTTGGCCCGCTCATCTTTGCAGAATTGTTGTAATTCAGCCACATTGGAGGGTTTGAGCATAAACTGCCTTTTTAAGGTCATGCCACAGCATCTCAATATGATTGAGGTTAGGACTTTGACTAGGCCACTCCAAAGTCTTTATTTTGTTTTTCTTTAAACCATTCAGAGGTGGACTTGCTGGTGTGTTTTGGATCATTGTCCTTCAGGAGTTTTTGGTAGACAGTAGAATTCATGGTTCCATTTATCACAGGAAGTCTTCCAGGTCCTGAAGCAGCAAAACAGCCCCAGACCATCACACTACCACCACCACCATATTTTACTGTTGGTATGATGTTCTTTTTCTGAAATGCTGTGTTACTTTTATGCCAGACGTAATGGGACACGCACCTTCCAAAAAGTTCAACTTTTGTCTCGTCAGTCCACAGAGTATTTTCCCAAAAGTCTTGGGGATCATCAAGATGTTTTCTGGCAAAACTGAGATGAGCCTTTATGTTCTTTTTGCTCAGCAGCGGTTTTTGCCCAGTCTCTTTCTCATGCTGGAGTCATGAACACTGACCTTAAATGAGGCAAGTGAGGCCTGCAGTTGTTTAGATGTTGTTGTGGGGTCTTTTGTGACCTCTTGGGGTAATTTTGGTCAGCTGGCCACTCCTGGGAAGGTTCACCACTGTTCCATGTTTTCACCATTTGTGGATAATGGCTCTCACTGTGCTTCATTGGAGTCCCAAAGCTTTAGAAATGGCCTTTTCCAGACTGATAGATCTCAATTACTTTCTTTCTCATTTGTTCATGAATTTCTTTGGATCTCAACATGATGTGTAGCTTTTGAGGATCTTTTGGTCTACTTCACTTTGTCAGGCAGGTCCTATTTAAAGGGTCATGAAACCCCAAAACACTTGTGTTGTAAACAGATATGTATAGGCTGCACATCATTGAAAACACTAAAGGTACTCATTAATGTTATTCATAAGTGAAAAATAGTTATTTTTGAATTTTTGCATGAGGAAGTATGTTGTGTTTACTTGTGTTATCTTTGAATAATATTTAAATTTGTTTGATGATCTGAAACATTAAAGTGTGACAAACATGCCAAAAAAAAAAAAAGAAAAATCAGGAAGGGGGCAAAAACTTTTTCACACCACTGTATAAGTTTGTCACACTGTTTGGGTTTACAGTGAAGAGATTTTACCATAGCATATTATGTCGTTTACACAAAAAATTAATATCGACAATGAAATAAGTGTTTTTCCACCCTGGTCCATAAAATGTAAGTTAGTTAGTGTGCATTTCAGTCAGCTCCCTATAGGTCATAATTCAGTATATCATGTACACATATTCAGGCACTGGTAAGGACCCTGGCTCACAAGACATTGGGACACTGATGACTTTATTTCCAATGACATGAAAACATCCTGATTGTACAATGCCACTACTGGTATTTATGAACCAAAGCAGAACAGATATTTTTCTGACATTCTTTTTTAAATGCTATTTAATGTACATTATGAAAAATACTTATAGGGAGTGAATGTTTCAGTTCACTGGATTTTGCGATTGAAATAGCCCTTAAAATGGCTGACTCCCTGATCAGTGCCATACTGAACTAGGGAGTTGATTGAAACACACCTTTAGTTTATTGAAGTTCATATAATTACTTTCCTTATAGGCTGCAAAATAGTATTATATTTCAAATTTTCAATTCATCATATTAAAGTTCTTATCAATTCATAACAAAGGTTATCTTTTTGAAATTAATTCATTTCTGACTAGATATTGAACTATTGGATGGCTCCACAAGATAACATACTACATTTATTGCACATTTAATCTTGCAATAATGAAATGATTTAAGAATTATTCAGGTATTTTTATTAAAGTTTTATTAAAAAAAAAATCATGTAGTAGTAGTTATAACAGTGGTATGGCTCAGTATGAGACTACATCGCCATCTACACATGCTGTTGAACTGTCAACCTGATGCTGTGTCCCATAATAGGTCATGGGTCTTTCATTGGTATCGCACAGAGAAAATCAAATCTGTAATAACAAACTTGACCTTCTGCTGGCAAAATATACTGTTGTTTTTCTTCAGCAGAGACTTCACTTGGCTTATGTCTTACTGTGGACTGTAATTCCCAAATAGCCAGACCACTGTAGGTTACCATCATGTTCCCTTAATCAAATACAACCCCTGTGAGTGTATCAAGAGACTCTATATAGCATCTTGAGGATATGATTTTGCCATAATTTGTCCTGCCTGCCCTCCAGATATTGCCAGTCACCCACCAGGCTCAGTTGTGTCCCAGTATAACGGTGTGTCACCTTTTCTCCTTCCATCTTAAACTGCACTGGTGTGTGACGGATGCTTGAAATCTCAGAAATGTATTGAGTAAAAGTAGTATTACATGTTAATCCATACAATTTAATTCAGGCCTTTAAAAGACAAAGTGCGTATTGCCCTGAACATAAATCTATCCTTGTATCCTCGGATATTTATTTCAATTTAAGGCAAAACACCCCATGTGAATAGGGTAAAAAAATAACCAATTCATATCACCACACTTCCCCAATTGATTGATTACATTACGAATTGGAATTTTGGGAGTTTTCTGAAATATTACGTTTAAATATGCAAATTATGCATTAATTAAACATGCACTAATCTGCATAAATATCCAGAACAGGAATCTGAACACTTGATAAAGACATTTACCATTTTTTTTTCATTAAGATCACCCGGTATATGAACAAGAACAACCCCTCTATGAAAACCTTCAGAATGTAGTTTGAAACTTTTTTGATGAAAAATTTATGTATTGTAATTTAAATCTATAGATGCAAATAAAAGCTAGAAAATAAACTTGTGTTAACAGTGCATGAAAAAAAATATTTTGCCTGTTGTCTTGCCTCAACAAGCGTGTCCTAAAACCTCAAAAGTTACTTAAATAAGAAAAACTCAATGTCTTTATTTCATAAGTCAGTTTGACAAACTAATAAAGAGTTTACTTTTAAGTGCTTGAATACAATTACAAAATTTTTTTTTTTTTTTTTTTTTTTTTTTGCTAGGTGGTTTGACTTTTAATTAAGTCAAATTTTGACCCCATATTCATACTTTAACTCGAGTTCAATTAGGCATACATCTTACACCCCTGGAAGTAGTGGATGTCCATGACACTGAATATGAATGTGTTTTTCTCTCACACAAGGCTTACTGATAGCTTCTGATGAGCGCTGCTGGAGACGCACTAATGATCTCGCCGGGTGACTTCACAGCTCTAGGTTGAGACACATTAATGTAGAAGGGTGACTGGATATATGTCGGCCTGGAAAGGTTCCTTGATTCATATGAGGAGCAATCATAGATCATTTAAGGTGTTCCGGAGCTGGCACACAATCTGATAATGAACACATGGAGGGGTGTCAGGCCGGAAAGAATGCAAATGATAGCAGCATCAGTAGGGTGCTCAGGATTAAACATGGCTTTTAACGTGTTTATCATTAATGCAACATGTTTGAAAACCCAATGATAGCAATATGGCCATCAACAGGGAATCGCTGAATCTTGGCTACCAACCAAGACTTAACAGTGGGATATTATTCACATAGCGTCAAAGAGTCACACTTTAATATTAGAGTAACATTATAGTAATGAAACTCCAGTACCAAGAGCAGTTCACATCCCACTCACTTCATGTCAATTTCTCATGGCACACTTCATAAATTTAGAAAAATAAAATGGTTATCATGCTTATTTCCACATGCCACTTGTATGCAGACCATCCCAGCTACCTTGGTTACAAATTATGTGCAAACCCTTAGATTATATACCCTATATTTTGAAATTGCATAATTTTCACCATTCCATAATTTTGGATAATTTCAGACTTTTTGAAACAAATTGAAATGAACTAGACTGCTAATTTTAGCTATGAACTAAAGTGAACCAAAATATGTACTTAATAATATTGTAAAATATTAATATAATAATGTTTATATATATATATATATACATATATATATACATTATATATATATATATATATATATATATATATATATATATATATATATACAGTCAAACTGAATTATTCAGACATTTTTAGATATGTTTTTTTTACTAGTGGGTGCATTTATGTAAGTGAGGATAGCAAAAAGTCAACTGTGACATATTATACCCAAAAATTAGTGGAGTACCAGTAAAACTGATAACAATTTGGAACCAAAAATTATTCAGACACTTTGACCTGACCATGTTTTGCTAAAGTGTTATCTGACATAATTAAAATTATTTTTTTCTGACACAGTTTAACTCTGAGATCTTGTCATATTTTATTATCATTTTTTTAAACTATAATGAATAAACTGTAATATTGAATGAAATGTTCAAGGTATCTGAATAAATTTTGGTTTGACTGTATATATATATATATATATATATATATATATATATATATATATATATATGATAATAATAATAAATATACCTAATTATAAATATTAAATTCTCATACCTATACACCATTTTATTTAATATAGTTTATTATAGTTAATTATAGTTTCATTGTTATAATTTTAAATATGTAATATTTGCATTTGCATATATTTATAAATTTAAAACTAAAAATTATTTATGAACTTATTATCATTTTTCTTTTAACTGACCATTTTCAGTCTTTGTCGGGCCACAGTTTGAAATCCACTGATATGTCACTCACTTCCTTTTTCATGGCAGTAGGTGAGGGTTTACTGGACTTTCATTTCAGATAGACTCTCTCACATTATGTTACATCCCACATGATCTCCATTTTAGGGGAATGCTGGCTGAACAGAACTAAAAGCTTCTTTTTTCCCCTCCGAAGATGAGTCAGACCCAGCTGGTACCAGCCGTGCCCTGGGCTGCCTCAACAAAGCTCCAAATCCTCCTGCTGTGGCTCACATTCACTTTGCCTCCTTCCCTCCCATCCTTCCCTCTTTTCCTGCGAAAGGCCTTTTAGCCTTCACGGTCTTGGCCTACTGCAGAAAGAGTGGGCTGAAATGGAGACTAGTTGCATGATTTAGGGCACATTCATTATCGTTTCTTGGAAGGGAGTGCATCATTTCCAGCCTGAAGTATGATGTTTCCAGATTTCATTTTCAACAGCAAGGTGTTGAGAACATGGCTTCTTTCTTTCCGTCATGCTTCTTTTGCATTTTGCATTTTTGTGTCCAAATGCATTAGTACTCTGCTGCTGTGGGCATGCTGAGTCATTTGGCCATTAAAATAATTATCTCTGCAATCATGACATGATTTCAGATGATTGGCCCAATGGGGGAAAATAGTATGAAGTGCCACCAGTTCTGGGAAACGCCAAGGCTAAATGTTAATTTCAGGACTAAAATGCATTATTTTACAAGTGACCTCTACTCTCTGGCCTAATTTTAAAACAGACATGAGAGAGCTAGTAGTTTGAAGTGATGTTTTGTGGGGATGAATTATTAAGGCATATGGGCTAAAAGAAAACCTGTGTATTAGGTGCAGTATTGTTTGTTTCTGTGACTTGTCAACATTGCGCTTCCGTGAGGCTACAGAGCACAATTTAAGATGCACTAAAGCCTTACCTAAGCCCGTAATTATCAAGGTAGATACACATTTAGATGAGAGATGCACTCTGGGTAATTGCAACCCATCGCCCACACAAAACATTATTTTGTAGCACACCCACTTCTCTTATTGTCAGAGCACTCAACACAACTCTGACCTACTGTCACGGTAAAGCTCTCCCGCAGCACGCATAGAAAGAGAAAATTATTGCGAACATGGTGGCATCTTTCAGAAAGCATTGAATTTTATTGTTAGAACTGGTCTTTTTCTAGATTCATGCACTGCTTGTTCAGTTGCTAAAATTATGTTCAGTAAGATTTCTGTGTTACTACGATGTGTGTGTCACAGATTGAACAAAAGATTGCCTTAGGCTTTGGCGTATTGCTGTTTGGTGACCTTTCTTTCAGAGTGAGGGGAGAGAGTGAGACGGAAAAAGCCTAAAAACAATTTTGTTGCTATGTGTAGTGATACACTTTTTCCTCAAAATGTTGCTAGTGCAGATCTGTGGGCCCCTCTCAGAACCGGCCTGAATTTTCACTGGCTTGAAAGGTGGAAAGCGATGTTTCTTCCTGTTTTACAACATAACCAGTCTGTAAACTGACACATCTCTTATAGACATTTTGTTTATGATTCTTCAAAGTTTTGAGGATGTTTTGAATTTTTAACATTTTTTTTATTTATGCAGTGCCTTGGTACTTAATATGTGATCATGCCAAGAAAAAATGTATTCAAAAAGGCTAAATGGTCTTAAAAAATAGTCACACTTGTGATCTTAGCATTCAGATATGACCACCATAGGTAATGAATGTGAAATACGAAAATACCATGTAACACGACCTCTCAAAATACAACATTTTAAAGAAAAAAACAAACAAAACTTTGCATGTATGACAAAAATGTCCAATGCTCTATTACACACCTGGCGCAATGCGACGCCAGGTGCGATGCAGGTGTTTTTTGCTAGTGTTTTCTTCCATGTTGTTTAAATAGTAAATGCACTCGCGCCCATCTGTTCACCCATGGGCATGCTGGTCTGAAAACAAGGTGTGTTCAGGCACATTGTTAGCGTGTTGCTATTTTGATGCAACTGAAAACGACTGCACCATTGACCAACAAAAACCTGATCTAAAGTCAATGGTGCAGTATTTTTTTATTATTATTATTTAAAGGGAGCGTTAGTAATATGCGGATGGGTGCACAACACACGTACACTCTGCTTGTTACACAAACAGGGATATGCAGCAGCACACAAAATTTTTTAAATATTAAAAAAAATAAAAGGATTCCTCTATGGAGAAGTGTTCAGTCTTTCCGTTTGCAAAAGCGCACCTGGCTTTTAAAGGAAATGGGAGATGAGACTCAAAACGCCCAAAACACACCCATGACTCATTAAAGGGATAGTTCACCCAAAAATGAAAATTTGATGTTTATCTGCTTACCCCCAGTGCATCCAAGATGTAGGTGACTTTTTTTCTTCAGTCAAACGCAAATTATGATTTTTAACTGCAACCGCTGCCGTCTGTCAGTCAAATAATAGCAGTAGATGGGAACTTCAACTATAACAGTAAATAAAACTTGCTTAGACAAATCAAAATTAAAACCTGCGGCTCGTGACGACACATTAATGTCCTAAGACACGAAACGATCGGTTTGTGCGAGAAACCGAACAGTATTTATATAATTTTTTATCTCTAATACACCACTATGTCCAACTTCGTTCAGCTTCCTGTTAGTGAGGTCAAAAAACGCGTTGTGATGACGGAAGTGATGTCTCGCCCATATACTTCAATGAGCGCGAGACATCACTTCCGTTGTCAGAGCGCGATCAGACCTCACTAGCCGGAAGTTGAACGAAGTTGGACATAGCGGTGAATTAGAGGTAAAAAATTATATAAATACTGTTCGGTTTCTCGCACAAACCGATCGTTTCGTGTCTTAGGACATCAATGTGCCGTCACGAGCCGCAGGGTTTAATTTGTATTTGTCTATGGAAGTTTTTTCGACTCAAGTTCCCAATCTACTGCTATTATTTGACTGACAGACGGCAGCGGTTGCAGTTAAAAATCATAATTTGCGTTCGACTGAAGAAAAAAAGTCATCTACATCTTGGATGCCCTGGGGGTAAGCAGATAAACATCAAATTTTCATTTTTGGGTGAACTATCCCTTTAAGCGACTAGGTACAACCCTTTTGCGCCTGACGCGCCAACCATTTTTTCTGTCGTTAAACAAGCAAAAGAGGATTCAGACACGCTTAGAATGTTAAAATTTGGCCCATTGTCTTCAGAAACCATTTTTATGTAACAATCAGTCCAATTCCAGTCTTTTCCTTGGTGCACATTCCAGGTTTGTGGTCCTGTTTTTTTTAATTTTTTTTATAGTAATTCAAATGTCTAAAAAGCACCAATTTTTATTCAGAATATGCATAAAAAGTAAAAAAAAAAAAGTAAAAAACTCTACATTCACTACATAGACAGTTAAAGCAGGATATTTTCATTTCAGTTGAACCTTTTCTGAGAATGACTGCCGAAAGGAATGGTTCACCCAAAAATGAAAATTCCCTCATGTCATTCCAAACCCACACCTGTTCTCGCATGTCAAGCAAACATGCTTGAGCTTCTGTTTACCACAACTGATGTGTGCGTTGATGAATGTTTATATGTGAAGAAAAGCCTAAATTCATGAGGGTGAGTAATTAATGACAGCATTTTCATTTTTGGGCGAACCATCCCTTTAAGGTTAATGTGTGTAGTAGTTCATTCATGGTGTCATACAGTATTTTATACTTTTCAGTTTCCATCCGAACCAGTATGCAGTACACTAGTATAGTCATGAGTTTACTGTATTCCTGAAGCGTCTCTGTGTTTTTGTGGTCTTCAGAGGCATGCACTGCCAATGTTCCTTTTGAGAGCACTCACCAACGATGTCACTGTGTGATATAAAAGCTCGGAGAGTTGTCAGAGAAGTACAGAAAAAATTAGGTTCTGACCTACTATCCACTGTGTAACTCTTTGTAGACACACTGTCACAGCAACTCCCTGGCCCTACTACAAGATCTAAACCGTTTGAATCATATTCCGTCCACTACAGTTCCTCTAGGAAATGTTGCAGACAGGGTCTATGAACCATCAGTTGCACAATGTGTTTTACCCTCAGGCAAAACGCATTACAAAGAGAAAATGACTGACAAACTTGTATAACTTCACTTTTTAATTGTGTTATTTATTAAAAAAACTTCAGTTTCATTCCCTAGTTCTCACATTGAATGTTGTTCTTAATTATTAAAATTATTTTTGTGCTTATTTAATAGTGTTATATATTAAAACAACTTGTTTCATTTCCTTGTCTTCTCATTGAATGTTGTTCTTAATTATTAAAATATTTCAATGTGCCTATGAGTTAAAATGTGTAATTTTATATTTAATATTATCCATCCCATCCATCAATTTTCAGATTTTTCAACCCCCCAAATTATTTCCAAAGTGCTTTGTTTAAATATAAATATTTTTTTATTCATTTTTTTAGCCTCTTCTCTTTGCTCTTTTGATGGATTTAATGGGTTAGTTCACCCAAAAATCAAAATTATTCCATAATTTAGTCACCTTTCAAGCCAGGTGTATATGGCTTTCTTCTTTCAACCAAACACAGGAGTTATATTTAAGAGTCAGAGTTATATTAAAAAATATCCTGGCTCTTCCAAATTTTAATAGTAAACCAAAAAAGCACATCCAACCATCATAAAAGTAATCCATACGGCTCCAAGAGGTTAATAAAATTAACAATTTTATAAACTGTACTAGCTTCCAGGAACATCCGTCCACATGGAAGTTTACATTCCGGCGTATGACAGAGTATGGGGCCGTTCACACAGAACACGTTTTTCTATTCCAATGCGCTACTTTCCCATTGTTTTTCTATGTAAACACGTGCTTGACGGACGCGCATGACCGTTACGCTCGCGTCTCGGGTCTTTTGCAGCGCCTCACACATGAGCGCCGTGTTTTTAAGACACCGTGTCAAGTTAAAAGAATTTCAACTTTTACACGCAGCGCCGCTCATCAATGTCAGTTCCAAAACAGTGGACCAATCAGAAGTTCTTGGAGGCGTGGCAAGCGTTGCGAGTTGGCATGACAACTGTTTTATATAATGGCAACATGGCGATGGAGGCGCTCATTATTATCTTATTTTCTTTTTTTCCATGTCAAAACGTATCTGTAAATTCTGTAGTTTGCCTATTTCTATTATTTCTGTTATTGTCGTTATTGCATCACGTCTCAAAGGCGCGTCTCGAGACTCTCCGCATTCTATGCTGCGCTTTTTAGACGCAAAGACGCGTTATAATTCTCATTTTAGACTTCCAATTTGTGACTGGTGTTTTGTTTTGCTCTGTCCTCTGCACTTCCATGTCCATCAAAAAAAATCATGTGTCAGGTCAAAGTTCTTTGAACTCGACTCGCGTACGGAAGCAGTTATGCTAGTTTATAAAGTTCTAAACATGGGAGTATTTATATTTAATAATATAAGAACACAATATAACTCCATTTTTAGTTTTGGGTAAACTAATCCTTTAAACTTTATCTTGTTAATACCTAGCTGGATGTTAGTTTTTTCCTAAAATTTCACGTAGATTTTTATTGCCAAGACAGGCGGCAACAAGGGCGACTGTGAAATATTTTCTTGCAACGAGAGTTTTGCCTTCAGTGAACCCGAAATATTCAAACTGGCTAATTGGCTAAAGAAAGACTTGCTTATTAGTGGAAGATAAGTGTTGATTAAAGTTGTTCCTTAAAGCAACAAATCCTTTGCTTAGTTGTTTAACCTCAAGTGACATGACAATTTGCCAAACATCGCAAAACAGTGGCAAAACCAGAAAGTGCAATGACTCTAATTGGCATCTTTTAGCATAGCAGATGAACTTATTTTACACATCTAAAAATGTTCCTGTATGAACAACAACACTGCGAAACAACATTTTTCCTGGATAAACACCTTTTTTCCTGAAGTATTATGGCGGTGATTGTGAACACGTTTACACGTGACTGTGTGGCAACACATTCGTCAAGGGCTAAGATAGCGGCCAATGCAATTATATGTCTGACTGATTCCCTATCATCAGACCCTCATTTTGTGCAATACAGCCTTTTCCATTATGTCGTGTTATTTGCATGTTTTTCATTCACCTAAAATTGATGTTAAATTGTTTTTTCCATCCACCTCATCTCCAATTCAATAACAAAATCAGACTTTTCTCTCCGACGTGCGGCGTTCTGTCAGAGAGGGTCAGGAATCAGGCAGATAAACAATTATAATTTTTTTTTTTAAAAGCACTGTTTGTCTGCACCAGGCCTATTGAGGAAACTTAAAAATGCATAAAGCTTCATGCCTCTGTCAAGAGTCGGGACCTCAGCGGAAGTCTGTTCAAGTAGATTAGTGAGGCAAAATGATTGTATTTTATCTCTTTGAGATCATCAACTCAGATTGTAATGCTAAAGCTCTATTGTTACTTTGAACCTGACAGCTGATAAAAAACATGGCAGCAACAATGCCCCTGTCGAAGAGCATTCTGTTTCGAAATGCATGCCATTTCCTTGTGCCGTATCCAATTATGTTGTGAAGCGGTTTCTAACTGATGAACATTTGGCTGTTATGCTAAGGCTGAGACGGTGGTGGTTCGTGGCGCGGTGATAGGTCACAGCAATTTTAACTGTTGTGGATTGTTCCGCTAGCTCCAGGAACATATGGCGCTAGTATATGAACCCTGGAAGAGATTGTTTTAATTTGCTCATCTACTCTCCATCTCTCTCTCATTAACTCTGCGCCGTGGTAGCCTTCCGCTTGGATTTGCATAGACTGGCACAGGGGTCATGGGAGAGCACATGGTTGTCACAGAACAGCACTGTCTTACTCTCTCACATGATGCTACCCAGCTGTTCGCCTCCTTTGTGATGTTTCCTATTCAGGGATCACAGGTCAGGCAAACTCCATGCTGTTTCTCACAGCTAAGCTGCTCTCAGCATGCAGCATTTCCTGTCATTAGCATCTATGTCTCGCTGAGATACAAACACTTAAATAGATTTTGACAGTCACACTTTACAAGAATTAAACGTAGAATTAAACTTCAGTGTTACTTTGAAACTGTAATTTGTCAGTCTACAAGCTACTCATTTTAAAGGGTTAGTTCACCCAAAAATGAGATTCTGTCTTTAATTACTCACCTTCACCTCGTTCCATACCCGTAAGACCTTCGTTCATCTTCAGAACACAAATTAAGATATTTTTGATGAAATCCGAGAGGTATATGACTCATCCATAGACAGCAGTATAACTGCCACTTTCAAGGTCCAGAAAGGTACTAAAGCAGTGGCGATTTCTTTAAGACTGCAAGGGAAGCTCGCCTTCCCTTATAATGTCACAAAATTAATGGTCAAATATGTACTATTGTATTAACATTTTATTGACTAAAAATGCGTTAGAAAACGTTCATCTCAAAGACGAGTTCGTTCAGAATCAGTTACATATAGCAGGTCGGCTGACTCGATTTCCTTCTCATACATTCCCGCAGCGTCACAGTGCATTTCCCTATTGAAGCCCAGCGTCCATTGACTTCAATGGGGCTGCTTTGAACGTTTTTTTTCAGCGCTTCGAAACTAGGCGGTCATTGGATAAACACTGCGATTATGTCCCGCCCACGGACGCTCAGCGTCTCTGGGGGTGAATGAGGAGTGGGCTGGCCCGGACTCCGAGCTTCTGCGTGATGATTGGAGGGTCTGTCGAAAGACTGCATCTCCTTTTGACTGACAGCGATTCTGTACTATAAGGAATCACTGAAGCTATTCGCGCTCAGTCCCATCGCGGATTTCTCAAGTTCAGTCGAAATAAAAACTGCTGCAACCTATTTCTTTGATATTTGCTTGGCGAAATTGCTTGATTTTCATCATACATTTCACACAATTATACACCACATTCCTTGTTTCAGTTTTACAGAGTTTAATATATTTTTTTTAGATCGTTCATTCATTCATTCATTCATTCATTCATATAACGTTAGTAGGCTAGGCTAGCGTCGTGGGTGAAACTGCGCACGATGGCAGACGGTGCTAATATTGTCGACCTGATTTTGGCGAAGCCATTTGAAAGTGTTCCTTACGAGGAAAAACTTAGAATTAAACAGCAGGGCAGATCAACACCTAAGATTGATTTAGTGCAAAAGATAGGGAAAAATAACAGGTCTTTTCAGCTATCCTGGTATGACAAAGTTAGCTAGCTGGAGTTGGACAGTGCAATGCCTCAGCTTTACAAACTGTTCTCATTAGTGGCAACAATTGGAGCTACATCTGCAGGTGTAGAAAGGAGCTTCTCCTGTTTAAAGCGACTCAAGTCCTACACCCGAAACACAATGGGCCAAGGCCGTTTAAGCAGCCTAGCTCTGCTGGCCATTGAGAGGACACTGGTCAAGTCACTTGAAAAGACTCCTAGTTGGTACGACAGGGTCACAGACCATTTTCTTGAAAAGGAACGTAGGGCAGAATTTACTTTTAAATAAATAGACAGTTTTATGATGTAGGCCGAAAATGAGCTTCCCCTCTCTGACAGACCAGTAGCCGCCACTGTACTAAAGACATTGTTAAAAAAGTCGACGTGACTACAGTGGTTCAACCTTAATGTTATGAAGCAACGTGAATACTTTTTGTGTGCAAAAACAAAACAAAAATAACAACTTCATTCAACAATTTTTTCATTTTACCTGTCAGTCTGTTTCACAGTTAGAGCAGTGAACGCATTGCGGAGCTTCTGTGTTTACGTCCGAACGAGTCAGCGTTTGGAAATATCAAAAATATCTTAATTTGTGTTGATGAACAAAGGTCTTACAGGTGTGGAACGACATGAGTGTGAGTAATTAATGACAGAATTTTCATTTTTGGGTGAACTAACCCTTTAAATACTAGCAGTAAAAGTATTTAAATATTTATTTAAATATAGCTGAATAAATAGAAGCATTTGTCTAAATATATTAAATGGTATGTAAATGATAAATGGAATTTGTAGAATCACATGTTGGTATTATTAAAATATGTATTACTTTTTTCACTGTTATTGTTGTAATTGTACATAAATTAATAAATATTCTTAAAAATAAATAGTAATTTAAATATTAATAATACTACAACAATAATGAATAAAAAATTATTATTGATTTATATATTTGTACTATTATAATAATTATTAAAATAATAATAGTTATTATTATTATTATTATTATTTATAACATTATTATTATTATTATTACTATAAAACTGATGATAAATTAAAATAAATAGGATGTCTTGTGTGTGAGAGCAGAAATTTAACTTTTTACCTTAAACTCTAAACTCTAAATAGATAAGTAATTTTTCGTTGTTATCACGTGTAAAATAACTTGAGATAAATAGTATGGCAGAATCTCCAGGGCGACGTGTCAGCACAAAACTGAGTATCAGAAGAGAGGAGCACGCAATACAGCCACAGCAATTTAATTTAGACAATTAATCTTGCCCTCCCACTCCTTGAATTTGTTGTAATGAGTATGCAAATAAGTTTGTGCCATTTACGCTATTACACTGTTAAGGTATGTGCATGTAATCCATTGGAGATTGTGTTCTGCAAACACTGAGGCTGATGGAACTGAGTCTGGGTGGCGTCGACAGTTCAGTAATATGACACAGGAAAGGCAATCAAGCTCATTAGCTGAAATAAAATGATAGCTCACAGGATTCATAATTAAACGTAATTATGCACACATAAAATAACAGCTGTGACATCACTGGTTGGTTTATTAGCTTACCTGTTGACAGTCCCTCAGGTACCAAGAAAAACTGGTTGAAGGTTGTGTGCGTGTGTTGGTCTGGGTCAGGTTTTGCCTTCATTGTTCATTGTATTGTGTGTGTGTGTGTCAGTATGTGTGTGTGTCCGTGTCCGTGTGTGTGAACAAGAGAAACAAACTAGACTGCCAGTGATGAATGCCAAAATGCCTGCAATCTTCTTTCATGCTACTTTGCTTTTAGTGTAATAATTCAGAGTCTCTGGAGTCTTGTTAAATGCAATGTTTCTCAATAATATGAGTAAGTTGAGACAAATATACAGTATGTGTTTATATTTGCTAATGTGGAAAGCAGATGTTCAGTTCACTTTAATTCATTTCAGTTTAATTCATGGGCATGAGTGAATTCAGCTTTATTTCATGACATTAAATAAAAATAAGTTAACACTTGTTTACACACTCACATACTTGTATATGTGGTTTACGAGGACTCTCTATACTGTACAAACTAAAGCAAGAGCGGAGTGCCTAAAACCCCCTTAGCTGTTATAAATTCACTGTAAACCACGGCTTCACGGGGCTTGTTGCTTTTATAAAACGGTTACCACACAATACAAATATTAAAGCCAAAAAATATGTATCAATGCAACTTTCATGAAGTAAAATCTTTAAAAGCTTTCCTTCCACTGGAAGTCCCTGACCGTAAACAGCAACTGACATTACATTATTACGCCATTAGATGGTGGCAAAGATCGTCTTAATGAGCGAGTCAGTCAGTCAGTCACAAAAACTTTTATATTGAAACTTGTGAACACGGAACAAGACGCACATGACAAATGCTTAGCTGTCAGTGTCAGCAGGGCATGGGAAAACCCATTTAAAGTTAAAAGGACAAGATTGCAGCGGACATTCAAACAGATTTTTTATTATGAACAAAGGACTGACCTGAAGGAAAATGCTACATCTGAATGCACGTAATACACTCGGTCACTTGATATCTCTTTCTCAGTACTCTTCTAAATAATAAAGTAAGCCTCAATTAACTAAATAAATTGAGAACAAACATATGTTTACGTTGCTAAGAGTGGTTGCTAAAACAGAAGCAGCAACATACACACTCAGTGGCACAGTGATACTTATGTAATGCGGTCAGCTGCAAGTTTTCGGGAATTTTACAACAGCTTTGAATGTGACTCAACCAATCAGAATCAAGGGCCGGAACTACCCGTTTTATAATGTACATTTTGTCCCCCTACAATACCCCTTCCCCTAAACATACCCATCACAGAATTCTGCATTTTTTAAATAATAATGAAAAATAAAAAAAAAACACAGTTTAGTATGTTTTTTTAAGCCATTTGGTTAATGAGGACACAGGAAGTGTATTACTTAATACCCATGTCATTATACACATTTGTGTTCTCATAAACCATGCTGAGTTTTGGGGTTATTTCTGTTTGTCGGTAATCAATGTAGGTGATTTTCCTCTCTCTCTTTTTAAAATGCATCTATAGCATTCTAAATGCACAGTTGTCCTACTTTTTGCTCTTTTGTGGATATATTGTGATTTACAGGCCATGTGTACTGAATTTGCCGTCAACAAGATTTATCAAGAGACTCTTTGAGTTGGTTTCTATAATGGCAGCTGGTAGGATATAAATGACAATGGCAGAAAATGGATGTAATTACGGATATGAAAATCATACATTTAGTTTAGAGGGTATCTATTTCATCTATTTGTTTTTCACATTTTGTCATTTTTTCCCTCTTTTTTTCATTCTTTGGCTTTATTTATTCAGCTTCCAGTTTGAAGTATTCAGTAACTTATTTGATGTTTCCCGTACGGTGCCGACAGTGTTATCTTCTTCTCCCAGGCAAAGAAATTAAATGGCCAACTAAATGGCCAAATGACCTGAGTAAACCTCTATAAAGTTATACACCTACTGAAGCATTCTTTTGTGAGTCCTTCTGCTTTATAACCCTGTTTGCTGCTTTTTATGGCTAATGGCATATTTTCCATGATTCTGACACGCTATGTTATGGAGCAATTTTAAAAGCACTTTTTGGCTGATTTTGTAAATGTGTTTGTCTGAATTCCCTGCTAGGTGACAATGGAAGCTATCCATTTAATTTATGTAGTAAACAAAAATATTGCAGAATCGTTATCTGCAGATTGTGGCTTTTTGCTGACAAAATATTCTGTCTCGGTCCATATGCCCCAAACACTTTCTCTATTTGGCCCACTTGTTGAAGTTGAATATCTCTGGTTTATAGTGTCTTCATGCACAGCACTGTAAGCAAGCAGTGTGAATATATTCCGTTTTTGAAGCAGAATCATTTTATTGTCTACTTGTCTACCTGACTGATCGATTACCAAATAATTAAGTAATTTTTTGATTGATCATAAAGTTTCCATTCACATACAAATGATTCCTTCACTCCAATAAAACCAACTGCAGCTGTAACTGATTAATGCCTACAGCTGCAAATACAGTCAGATTGTCACAGTTTGGTGTAAGAACTTTGTTGTTTTTCAGTCTGGGCCATAAGCCAGAACAACACAGCTGTGGTTCAGTGTGTTGATTGAATAAGATGTCCTGAGCATCACATACTATGTAGCTGTAAAGTTGCAGGCAGCTATTTTGAATCAAGCTGAGCATTTTCATTTTATAACTGTGTCAGCCATTTTAAGAATTGGCCTAGCATAATGTCATGACCATAAAGTGGAACTAGGGCTGCATGATATTGGAAACAATTGACTTTGTGGTATTTTGTATTTGAGTTGAATAGCTATTCTAGAGTGAGTGTTTTTTTTTTTTTTTCTTGGTGCATCTGCATAAAAAATAATATGCCTTTTTTTTTATTATTACTTTTACTCTGAGTACAAAATCCTTGTATAGCTAAACGATTTAGGAAAATACTGTTCGTACTTTGAGTTTGGTTTGCTTTTTCCAAAAACTAAGTAAAAATATGCACTGCTGGTTTCAGAATGTGTGGCAGTGCGTGTTTATTTACACACATGCAGTCAGAAAGTGCTTCACTCGGAAACCAGTAGTACATATTTAATTAAATCTCAGCCTGCGAAATTTGACAATCGCACTAATGCCATATCACAATATGCGTTTAATTTTCATGTATCATGCAGCCCTAAATGGAACTGAGAACTTCTCAGGTCCTAATTTGTACCTGACCTTCACTTCTTATGTGAACTAGATGTGCATAAATAATAAAAAAAAAAGAAAAGAAAAACCTAACCTGAGACAGACCCGATAAAATTAGTCCCTAGTCTGACCGGACCCAAAAGGCATTTTGTTTTAAACCTGATTGGACCTGAATGTAAAAGAGGAAGCTACATCTACACATGCCTGCATGCCAGGGACAGAAGTTATGATTATTTCAACCTGGCATGACAACAAATAAGAAACACCATGGCAGTATGCCCATCTTACTATTATTTGTAGATGAAAACAATGATCTGATCCTTCTACCCAACATTTTCAGTTAGATATGTTGGTAAGCCATGTTGCAAGATACTCTGTATATGTCCAAAATGAGGGAGAATACATGAATTTTCCCAAATTGTTTTGCTTGAGGATAAACATGAAAATATAGTTATTATTTGTTAATTTCATTTAGTTGATTATTGTATTTAGATGTTTACTGTTATCAATATCTGGCAACAGTACATAATTTTTCTGCTGGTGCAAAAATTTTTAAGTAGAAAAACCACTAACAAGCTTTATGTTGTACCTCAAATGACAAGGAAATTTGTATTAATGTTAAAGGGATAGTTTACCAAAAAATGAAAATTCTGTCATAATTTCCTCAAGTTCTTCCAAACCTGTATAAATTTCTTTGTTCTGCTGAACACAAAATAAGATATTTGGAAGAATGTTTGTAACAAAGCAGATCTCGCCCCCCATTTACTACCATAGTAGGAAAAAAAAAAATACGATGGTAGTCAATGGGGGATGAAATCTGCTTGGTTAAAAACATTCTTCCAAATATCTTCCTTTACAGCAGAACAAAGTAATTTATACAAGTTTGGAACAACTTGAGGGTGAGTAAATGATGACAGAATTTTCATTTTTGGGTTAACTATTCCTTTAATATTATAAATCCCAGGACTCATCCTCTTGAATGCTTTGGGTTTTGTAGAGCGCGGTTTATATGGACCAATCGCCACTGCTGCACGCACCAGTAATATGCAGTAGGGTTTGAAGTGAAATGATGTGTAGCCAAGTATGGTGTCCAATTCTGAATTTGTGCTCTGCATTTCACCCATCCAAGTAAATTAAAAGCACTTAACCCGATGAGGCTACTAATATCAGACCCAACCCATGTCCAAGGCACTATTTTTTGACCCGCTCAGGTCTCTGGTTGGACCTTGGGTTTTTGGATTGAAGTGGACCCTGAAAAAAAGCTGGAATTGCTTTTCACATTTAATACTTCACACTTTGAATAGTCCAAATTCTCCTAATGGGAGATACATATATAACATACCAAAAAGAAGAGTTTCCTTGAAGTGGTGTTCACTTTCTGCACAAAATGAGCCTGTTTAATGCCTCTTTCAGCTCAAAACCAGAACTGAGCTAAGTCTTCTATTAATCTGTAGGGTTGTGAGTGTGGGTGTCCAGATGGCTGAAATTGCATCATGTATTTCTTGTTTATCTCCAACTCCTTTTTCTATCTACACTTGAACAACAGGGGGATTACTTCAGAGAAGGGCAGTGATCAGAGAGATCTTTGATAGCTAATGCACCGCTGGACTGTTTTCGAAACCCCATATGACACACTCTTCTCCGCTACTGCACTAACGCTAGCAGCGCGCTTTGTAATGCAAATACGCCATTATGTAGTTCCTCAGCTCGATTACACACGAGACAGACATTGTGAAACGACGGTCTTGATATGAGAGGGGCGAAAAAGAAACTATTTTGATGAGCGATGGCACTAACTGAGGAAGTCGCCCATAATGGTTCTCTTCAAAATCTCTGCGATCGTTTGAAGTTCTGCCAAGTAGAGTTGAAATGGGCTGTTTTCCGCCACCTTACCCCTTCTAGGTCAGCCGGAGAAGTTATTTGCACAACGCTGGAGCTCAAAGAGTCAGCAAAATCCACCAGAGCCGCAGGGTCGCCAGCCGTCTGAGATGCGGAGAAGAAGAAAATGAAAGATTCTGTCCATTTTTAATTAGCCCTTAAGATAAACCATCAGGCGCTCCTCTTCTTCTTCGTCTCACGAGCGGCCGTTTTCTTCCCCGTTAATGCGCTGAGTGGTGCAGGAAACTCTAATGTCTTAATTACAGGAGCGGCTGATAGCGATAACAGCCTCCATCGCCCTCAGAAATAAAGAGCTTATGTGCGCACGCAAGCACACGGAGCGGCAATGTGAAAGCAAGGTGAAGCAGATCTCGATGTGGTAAACAGCACAAGAGCTGATGACTCTTTCGTCGGCATTGACCTGGGGAGAAGGAGAGAAGAGAGCTCTGGCGATGGGAATGATTTCAATTACCTTCTCTTAGGAGCAGCAGGCCATAAATCTCTCTCCTCTATCTTAATCACCTCTGCAGTGAAGCCCATAGTCAATCTGTTGCAGACACAATCAGTCTACATGAACACTTCATGTCAGGCTTAAACCCTGTCTGCTAGCTACATCATCACAATTTAATTGGGCTACAAAAGCGGTGTGCACCAACATCTCAACTGTGTTGTGGCACGCTGTGACTTCAGAGTCTTGCAGCTCATTCTTGCATTGCTTTTGATCGTACACCCAGGAAAATAATGTCTTGGAAATAAAGTATCTCTTTACTATAGAGCATGGATCACCCTGTACTAGTAAATTCCAACAGTTTAATATTCTGATTGTTGGTGTTTGTTTGGACAGTGTGAATTTCTTCTAAACCCCAACTCACCTACTAAAATTCACTATGGCATGTTGTTAAGTGTGTTTGTAGTACAAATGTAGATTGAATTTGAACTTCTGTTGTATTCCATTTAACTACAACTTGGAATTTCCAACTTCCTTTTTGGCAAAAGTGGAATAGAAGTTGGATTTGGAAGGACTTTGAAATTGCTGTGGTAATTCCTAACTCACAATTTTGTTGAATTATGGATATATCAAGGGTGTATGAACAGTATCAGCTTTTCGTTAATTGAAATAAAGCTGAGACAATATATATATACACTCAAAAAAATACATTTTTGGATTTACTTAAAAAATTTCCATGTTCAAAATTTCCAGGTTCCATGCAACAATATTGAGTAATTTGTACAAAAAAGTAAGTTAAGTTGACTGAACAAACACTTACTAAGTAAAGCTGACAATACTCAGTTTTAGTAGAAACAACGCAGTTAAATTACATTCATGTAGTTACATGAGTTTTTGAAGTAATATGAACAAGGGTGGTTTGAGTGAAAGGGTGAAAGGGTGGTTTTGAGTGTATATATATATATATATATATATATATATATATATATATATATATATATATATATATATATATATATATAAGAAATAAAATGTTAAAGTGTAATTGCTAAAATTGCTAAAACTTAAATTAAAGCTAACTAGAAATCAATATAATATATATAATATATATGTATAATATATTGATATAATATATATGTTTTGATCTTTTTGCTGAAAAGTGTGTAAAAGACTTTAAAATGTGCTTTTCTTATGATAAATTTGCTCCTGCAAAACAATTGCCAGCCTTACATAGCATTTTTATCATCTGCAATTTTAATTGTTAGGAGATTCTGTTTGATTATTCTGTTTCTAGTTGAACAACTGAAAACCTAACGCTTTCATTTTAGTTATCATTTAATTTAGTGTGATGAATGCCTTTATACTTGGATGTTAGTGATATCAAGATCCCACATGACTTTAAATGAAACACATTTGCCTTAAAATTTTCTATTTTGTTTGAGGTGAACATTCAACTTGTGATAAGTGTCATGGTATGTGACACTGCATACTCACTGAAACCCTTTGTTGTGTGTAAGCTTTATGGTGACTATTAAATGTTACATGAAGTCAAGAGAAGAACAGCAGCCTCTTCATGCTATGCCACATCATATGTAATGGACTTTCTGCATAGACTATGGTACTCAGAAGCTATCCTTCTTATCAAGAACATGATTATTTTGTGCTATTTTTGCTCTGCTAGAGAAAAGGGTTATTTTTTTTCCACCATGTGCCCAGTCTTTGCACAGGCCTTGCAACGTGATGCTAGACACTTGAATAAATCTCTTGCATTTTATTGCGAAAAATATAAAAATAAAATGCTGGGCACCTATAAGATGTGTATGGCTTATTTTTTAGCAGGTTGTAAATATGTGTTTATGAAGACTGTCCTTTAGCATCAACGTTATCATAATTCTACATTGGTCACAATTACATAAGACACATGAAATAAACATACTTTGTATCTATGAAAAAGTAAAGAGAGGATGCTGGTTCCTGGTTTTTCCTTTATGTGTTATCCTCAACTGTCCCTAAAAAAGGCATATCTTTCCCCAATCTTAGTCCTTATCATTGGCTGTGTTCCAGTATCCTGTTTTATCATGTACTCTAAAAAATGCTAGGTTAAAAACAACCCAAGTTGGCTTGAAAATGGACAAACCCAGCGATTGGGTTGTTTTAACCCAACTGTTGGGTAAAATGTTTGCCCAACCTGCTGGGTAGTTTTATTTAACCCAACTATAGTTTGAAAATGACTATATGGCTGGCTTTAAATGAATCTAATATGAAATTAAAATTTTCATTTATTAAACATATTAATAAATGTTAATTTTCAAGATATTTTGGGTTCATTTTAAATAAGCAATACTGTAATTTTTAAACAATAGTTGAGTAAAGTAAAACTATCCAGCAGGTTGGGCAAACATTTAACCCAACTGCTTGATTAAAACAACCCAATTGCTGGGTTTGTCTATTTTCAACCCCACTTGGGTTGTTTTTAACCCAGCATTTTTTAGAGTGTGGTCACTCTCCAGTAGTCCGTTTTGTGTTTTTGGGGCAGTGTATCCTTTCCACCCCAGAGAGGATTGTTATCAGTTTGGAGAGAGAGACAGATAGAAAGATGAGTGAAGACATGAGAAGGACCGGGATGGCAGTGACAGGGACATACTGTGCCCTGAAATCCCAAGGGCTCTTTTCCAGTGGAGATAACAAATGAAACCATGTGTGTTACTGTGTGTCAGCAGTCTAATACACACTGCAGCTAAATATGTTTTCCACTCCTCTTCTAAATGCTTAATCAAACAGAAGGGCAAAACACTAACAAAAGCATGATTTCAGTGCAATATTGTTTTTTATAAGTTAAATCTTGAATGACTTACATTTTAAAGACAATATTGCTACGTATTTACTTCATCAATGAAAATAGCTCCAAACAAGGTCACAACATAATGGCGACTTTCCTAGCAACACATTGAAAAAAGTGTTTTTCATCCATCCATCCATCCATCCATCCATCCATCCATCCATCCATCCATCCATCCATCCATCCATCCATCCATCCATCCATCCATCCATCCATCCATCCATCCATCCATCCATCCATCCATCATGTTGTTAAAACTTATCAATTTTGCATTTTTTTTTCTAAATACTGGGCAGAAATTGTGACATTAATCAATTATTTTATTCCATCCATCCATCCATCCAATCATTCATTCATCCATCCAATCATCCATTCATCCATTCATCCATCCATCCATCCATCCCCCAAAGCATAGTATGCTGAAAAAAGTATGCCAAAAATCCCTGGGTGGTCTATTTCCATCTAGATTTTGCCTGCTTGCCTACTCATATGTGCTACAAACTCAAAAGTATCAAGTCTAATCAAGTCACCTTTATATATATATATATATATATATATATATATATATATATATATGAGCAATATCACACGAGTGCCGTAGGTAATCACAGCGTGCTGATATACAGCCATATCGCACGGCTACTCGTGTGATATTGCGTTTATACAACAGTTCGATGGCACGAGTGTGTAAATAAATAAGAACAACAACGGAGTGTCTTTAAAACCCTCTTTTGCGCAGCACTACTTCCTTCCGCCACCGATTCAAATCTCAATTTGACAGCTGGACCAAGCCTCCGTTACTAATTCTAAAACGTCACTTCAGAACTAGTAACGAATGAACGTTGAGTCGCTTCATTGAAACACATTGAATTTTCTACAGTATTAGAGAGAGAGAGAGAGAGAGAGTAGGCTATTACCTGTGTCTGTTATATTGCATTAACGTTACATTCATTCATCAAGTCGATGTCCATAATATTACATCCTTTATACAAGTCCGTTTGAATGCCCGCTGAGGTAAGCGATCTTTGTATTCTTTTTTCAGCTTTGGAAATTTTCCATCCATAACACCACAGCGCTAAAACAACTTCCTTTTGCAAAAGTTCCTTTCAATTTAAAAGTCTCTTGTGACTCCCTGACTAATTCTCCTGTAAAGTGTTGCCGCCATCTAATGGCGTATTAATGTAATGTTCACTCAATCCATATTACTTAATGGACATATTTATATAAAATAATATTTATTGAACAACATATAAGCACAACTGTACAGTTCAGTCAAACATAAAGCACTAGTAATTAAAAAAAAAATAAAAATAGGTCACCATTTACGCTGGTATGTGGGTTTTACAAATATTTAACGAATGAAAAGGATTTTAAAGAGCTTGTGACAAAACCTTCTAACTCCATTGGATCCTCAAACTGTCAATCAAACTTCATTAATCCGCCTCACCTCTGAATGAAGTGCGCACGCAGTTTGGACATCTCTGTGCAATGCAAAGGTAAATAAAGATCAGATGTTTGAAAAAAAAATTGTAAAGCGTTTTCTTTCCTCAAAAAAACATATGTTTATAAAGTTTAATGTTTTACATATTTGAAGCGGAGAAGAGTCTGATATGTCCCGTCTAGTTGTAGTCAATGTGCTATATAAGGATGTAACGTAACGTTTATTATTATCAAATTTAATATAGCACAATTCGACTTGCTCTGGAACAAATAATAGATTAATAAGACCAAAGATTGCCCGTTCTATGTACTCAAATTGAATTATGTCTCGTGTTTAACCACTATAAGAGCCAGCGGCAAATCCCCGAGGCACTGGCCGAGATGAAGCTGTTCTCTGCGGTTACAGAAGCACTGAACGGCCGCTGACGCACTCGAGATCGCATCTCTGAAAACGTCAAAACAAATTGTAAAATAGGCGCTGTTATTAAATATGAGTCACATATTTCAGGTCTAAACAACTACATTCTCGCCTAAAAAAACTATTAAAACTACAGTTCGTGGTACAAGAAGTAGTATTTGTAAAAATTACGGTTGATTTGATCGGCCGCCATGACAGTCACTTCAAGCGGAGTGATACAAACGGTGAAAAGGCAGTAGGAGTGCTGTTATCACTGAAATATCGCATGGCTATCAGCCAATCAGATTCGAGAACCAGACAGAACTGTTGTACAAATATATATATAGAGTGCCCCAGGGATGACGCGTTTTTGTAGGCAAAACCCGGAAGCGAGTTAGCATTTTAGGAGTTCCGGTTCCAACGCCGTCAAGTCTATGGGTTTTTTTAATGGGTTTTTGCTAAATCGCCTGAAATAAGGTCTGTGGTTAACAAAGCCTCTAAATACTTTCACGTTTTGATCTATGACATAAAACACACAAGATATAACCAACTTGTGAGTTTTTAAACTTTTACTGTGTCTTAAAATCGGCGGTTGCTAACAAATTGCTAAAAGGGACTACTTCCTTTGGCGGGGACTTTAGACGTCATCATTAAAAACGGGACATTTGGACAGCATTTCTCATGAAAAAGTGGAAAAGTATTCATAACAGCACAGATCATAATCAGGGAGCATGTTTTTAAATAACGTTGTTTTTTAAATACAGTTTGAGGAAGCTTGGTGGTGACGACGTTGATCCACGACCATGGTGTGTTGTAGTCCGTTTATAGCCTACTGTTAGCCTT